>NC_091824.1:46004700-46289700 GCF_038994185.2 Dermacentor albipictus
CTGTAATTCTAATGCCTGCCACTGCTATAAATTTCTGTTAGTCGCACTGTCATGAAGCAGTTATGTTCAATAATTAGTGGCAGTCACCGCTGAAACACTCAGTACAAAACGCGAAATAAATATATGCAGTCGGAATGTAAATGTCGAACAAAGTTATAATCAAGTCTACATTCCACAGAACTGTCTTTTTTTCTGTTAGTGTGCCAATACCATTTCCACATTCACAAACATTTTTGTATTGCTCTCCTGACAAATGCAGGAAAATGCAGCCTTTAACAGAAGCCCTTGTCTTGGGAAGACAGCCCAGAGTCGCTTTGACAAGAGGACTTCCCTTAAACTTTTGTCGCTATGTTGTAGGTCACTGTAGCAAGGGCACGGAGCAAGAAATATAGCAAGGGGAACATTTTGCTGATTGAATATTACTCGAAATATTTTTATTATTTGTACTAGAGGTTTGAAAAGAGAGCGAATTGTAGAGTTCTTCATGCAGATTTTATATATTCCATTAGTTTTTGTTTAGCTGCTTCTCGAGTTATGTCCTACACAACAGCAAAATACATAGTCATATTTGCAGGCACTTTCTTGTGTATTAAATTTTCACAAAAAGCAATGTGCTGCAGCTAACTCAGCTCTTTGTAGACTGCAAAGTGCCAATATCTATTCAAACAGCATGTAAAGTTACTAGAAGTATGCAAGATTAGTAGGCAGACAGACAGGCCTGCCTACTAATCTTGCATACTTCTCATGCTATTGTGAAAATAAATTAGAATATACTTCAAAAGCTTTTTCTCACAATAGCATGACAATAACCTTATGCACTTATAATTGTCCTATACTAACGAAATTTGGCATACATACTATTCAAGATATGCAGAATGCTGATATCTAATTGAAATTGCAATCTGTAAAATTATTTAATGTGGCCTAATATTTTTTGCATAGTTCCAGTAATTGTACAAGCCGTTTCGATAGGTGTCATCACTTTGCAGTATATAACTAGCTAAATAAGATACAGCATGAAGCTATTTCTGAAAATTTTATACACAGGAAAGTGCCCACAAGACTATTTTGCCTCTGTGTAGGACCATAACTAAAGAACAGCAGCTACACAAAAATCAATGACAATTCAAATCTAATAAAACACTTTATGAATGACAGTGTATTCAAATCTCTAGTACAAATATATAAAAAAGTTGTTTTGAGGAGTATTTCCCCTTAATAAGTGGGTGTCAGTGTTTTCTACCAAAGTGTTAGAAAATGCCTTCAGGCATACCATGGGGAGCTTTATAAATAGCCACACGCACGCATCTGCCTAAAAAGCCCCACGCCCTGCTTGCATTCATTAGTCATTTTTGCATTCTGTTGTATGTCACCATTTGCATCCCTTAACATTGAGTGCGCACAACCAAAAACAACCTAATACCGTATTTACTCGCATAATGATCGCACTCGCGTAATGATCGCACCCCTAAATTCTGATGTCAAAATTAGATTTTTGTATTTCTCGTGTAAGATTGCACCCCAAACTTGCCGCAGCGATATGTCATGTGCCAAGTCTAGCTAATAATGATCGCGCTTACCATCTGTCAACTGCTATGCGAACACTCTTCAAGACAAACCAAGCAGTCTGCACGCACCAAACATTCTTAAGCAGATGCCCCATTTCATTCCTTCCATCACTTTCCGCACTTATATAACAAAAAAAAAGCTACAACCAAACTTGCCTTTATTACGTGTAGGCTTTGTAATGGTTGTGGTCAACAAAAACAACAAAAAAGGCATCTTTCGTTTCTTCTCGTCTGCACGTGTGAGCACGCAACAAATCACGAGTGGCAGTGATAGCAGCCACGTTTACAGTGATACATTAGAAGTGTACCTTATTCATTCGGCGACGTTTGTAACGCAGCTAAGATATTCGCCCACCCTTAGCGGAAACGTGCCATATTAGGATAGTGGTGAAGACAAATGCCACAGTTTCCGCAGCATGCCCGCCATGTGTTCCTATGTCACAGGCAGCTAAGCACGCTTATCTGTTTCTGTCCCCTCAAAGTGGACATGGCTATATTATTGCCGCAAACTTGCCGATATTATTCATTACTGATACGGAAGAAACTGTTTGAATGCACATAATGTACTCACGAAAAGAAAAAAAATCGTGTTCGGCGCGTTCGGCTTGCTCTGCCGGCCACCATTCTTGTTTTGGTCTCCCACACTATTACAGCACCATTCTACAGCGGCAGCCGCCTGCTTGACCTGTTGTCACCCCGTAACAAATGCAGGACGGAATAAAAATTCTTTTCGCCAGAAATTTCACCAGCGTATTGATCGTACCCCCGAATTTGCATCAATTTTTTTCTCAGAAAAGTGCAATAATTATGCGAGTAAATACGGTATTCCACGTTCCATTCGTCTCGTTTTTCCTGCACCAGAGCCCACATTGGGTTACATTTCTTGAACACTTTGCAGTGTTGTAGATTATCAAAAGGAAGAAAAAAATGCCGTAAGTTTGCATTTTAGCCTTCTGTATAACAAGAAGTATGAACCTATCAATTACATAGACAAGTACAAAAGAACTATGAAAAACTGTGCATAAAGACAGACATACATTAAAATAGCAGGAATCGATGGCGAGAATTCTAATAGAAAGGAACCATTAAAAACTAGGCACTAAAGACACATATTAATTATAATAACACAAGTATTTGCTAAGGATTTGAACAGACAAAAAGAATGTCTCTTCAAATCACTCCACCCCAACATTGATCCATGGTTCGACGAGTGACCACAGCTGGTGATGCGGTTTGGATAGGTGGAAGCCGAGTGCAGCTGTGAAATAGGTGGAACATGTTGAGGGTCACCAAAGGTTGCACGCTGGTTGCACAGCAGGTTGCCTCGATCTCCGGACTCACTCGACATCATGCGTTGAGCCTGGTTATACGCTGTTTGCAAGAGGCCTGGCCCAAGTGTGTGGCACGGCTTGGGTAAAATTTCGAGGCAACCTAAAAAACACAGATCCATATCTATAAGCAACAAGATATTCTCCATCATAGGGCAAACCTGAAGTTTACCATCGGCACATAGCAGATAATTAAAACAGACACAGGTCACCAGACTTGAGGTATACAGATGTGCAAAAGTGTAAATGAATGTGAAGAGCTGCTTATAGGACGGAATGTTTCATTCCGTCTTTTGTAGATCAATAATAGTATCCTAACATAAAGTCAAGTGTACTGGGCCGCCCCTAAAAAAATTCAAATAATGGGGTTTTACATGCCAAAACAACTTTCTGATTATGAGGCACGCCGTAGTGGAGGACACCGGAAAGTTCGACCCCCTGAGGTTCTTTAATGTGCACCTTAATCTAAGTGCACGGGTGTTTTTGCATTTCGCCCCCCTCGAAATGCGGCCACCATGGCCGGGATTCAATCCTGTGACCTCGTGCTCAGCAGCCCAACACCATAGCCACTGAGCAACCGCGGTGGGTATGGCCCTCCCTGTTTCTGTAAGTAGGCTATTTCATGCGAGCTGTCCCGACCTGGCACACGAACACTTGAAATTTCTTTTCGAAAAACTGGAGGCCCTTCAATATAGGACAAATGTTAATTTCAAGAAATACTTGTGAAACGCACCAAACTATGCATCATAAAAGGCATAGCCAAAAAATTGGTTCCTTAATTAAGGGGGCCAAATTTTTCTGGACAATATAGAGAGGCCTTACACCAAAAATTGAACTGCTTATTAGCCACTGCTCAGTTTATTATGGGTCATTAAAAATGGACAAAATGGCCTATTAACTTTATTTTCATAGAACTCGCTTACACAAAAGCTGCAAATTTATGTAATCCACATATTTTGGACTTGTGCTGTATGCAAAAACTGGTTTCAGGAAGATAAATTATGCAGCAGTCACAGAGATGAGGATGAACTAGCAAAAAAAAGTCAGTTTTGGTGTAAGTTTATCGGCATACTTACTATTGAGGCAGTCCTAGTAAATTTATGCCCAATAACATGTATGAAAGTACACTGTATTGTTTTTATATTGCTAAAGCTTTATCAAAGCAGTTTTGTGTCAAGCAAGAAAAAAAATTGTACAAGTGGTCTCCTACTAGTTTCAAAATTTGCATCGCATTTCGTCTAATCCACATAGCCTCTTAGCGGCTAAGGCAAATTGGGTGGACTTGAGCATTCCTGCACCGATAGCAGGGAGTCTAAACTGCTTCGAAGTTAATTCTTTCATTGCTGAGTGGCTACACGCCACTTCACTCAAAAATTTGCCACTTAATTACATGTATTTACCTCGATCTTTCTGTCAGCTTCCAGCCTGCTTGGCATCATCACGAAGGCTGCCAACTCCCTAGTGGACGTAGTCAGGACACGGTGGTGGCAGGACGCAGTGGCAGGAGCCGCCAAAGGCTTCGAACTCCCTAGTGAACATAGTGAGGACACGGTGGTCGTAGGATGCAGGGACGGGAGCCACCAGAGTGTACCTGCAGCAAATTTGCACAAACGCTCTTAGTCCTACCATGTCACAGTTTACAAGAAAAATTCAGCTGTCTGTGTAACATGGATACCAATACAAATAAATGTAAACAGTTAGGTCCTACAACACAACTAGAACATCGACAAAGAAGAAATGGTACATATGTTTATGAAAATCCAAGCAATGAAAAAAAAATGTGCATCCGATTTGTGCGTGGAAGCTCAATTGTAACCTGAGCACATACCATCAAGTGATTTGCTAGTCAACTGCAAGCCTCTTAAAATGTCACTGTATATTTTTTTACATGCACTATGTTAAGCTGCATTAAAACAAGTTCAATATCTCTGAATATAAGTAAATCACGAAGCAATTCAAATAATGAATTCCAGTGGTCATTAATGCAACAAAGTGCAAGCTCTGAATGAAGCTGGCCAAACTGGGTAGTGACAAATAACAATGTGGTTCTCTACATCTTGTTTTTCTGGCTTTCGCTGTAGCATTAAAATACACAAGAAATTTCACATTCCTGGCATTTAACCCTGCAAATTTTTATTCCATAATGCATAATACTTCAGCAAGAGCACTAATGCTGTCTTTTAATCGTAATTAGTGATAGAACAAGAAATTTTACTGGAGCCAACGTTTGGCAAGAAAACCTATCTCCTTCTCTTTGACGAAACATTGGCTCCAGCGATGCTCCTTGTTCTAGGGCTCTTATCATTTCAAGTCTCTGTCTTCTTGTGAACCTCTGTACTTTCAATGTTGTATCAACTAAATTGTAATAACGGAGAATTAGTAAATGTAGCTGATGAAGAATTTATACTTGTTGGTAGATAATGACAGAGTAACTGCGCAACATAGAGATACGAACAAAGGAGGGTTATGTGTGTCGTCTCCTACAGCCATGTTTCTCTCTTTTGGGCGATTACTCTATCTAGATGTAAAAGTATTACCCTTTGCACAATAATGCTGAAATGAAAAAGGCCAGAAAAGTGGACACAAAAATTAAAAGAAATAGCATCATATGCTAATGAGATATGCAAAAGTGCCTGCTACGATCTGTCTCACCCATCACGTGCTGGATAAGATGGCGTCTTCTTCTGGATGTTGCCATTTCTTGAATACCTAAAATAAAGTACATTTCAAAATTACAAAGATACAAAGAACAACAGCAGTAGCAGTGGACATAATGCATTGTTTAATAAAAGAAAGTAAACTAATCTCTGATACACCGCAGACGAAATTTCCTTTATTAAATTAGTAGAAAAATACACCACACCTCATTTCATTCATGATGTGCGCGTTTCTTGGTACAAGAAAAAAAGGCATTTCTTCATGAAAACAGTAAAATAATCATAGCATTCTACTTTTACAAAATACGCTACAGTGACAAAGCCAACTACGGCTGTATATACTTAAAATTGTTATATGCACCTTACAATAGCCAAGACAGGATAAATTTGGGTTCATGTGCAGCTCACTGGGAGATACAACCAAATATCTGCACTAACATAAGACTACAAATTAAAAGACACTCTTTTTCATAAAACACCGGACTCAAAATAGAAAATCCAGTAGGAATAGCACAAATTCTCTACACAACACAGCCAGGTTTTGTGCGCCTAGTAGGATTTACTATATAAAGGTTGCAGCAAATTCATGCTTTTAAATATTTACAACCGTGAAAATAAAGATGAGATAAAAAATAATAGCATTATACATCGGCTTATACTGTAAGCCAATGTGTTTCCGACTTGACGCCAAATGCACATTTAATTTGTTCTGTTTCAGCGCTTTGAAAGGGTTGTGTCTGTTCGCTCGTGCATGCAGCCGCCTTACTGCTACGAAAATATCTTTGCTGCCACATCGCCTGACACTGCCATACAGCGTGGTAGCGTTTTTATTATTCGCGGTAATATACCTAAAGCGCTAGTAAATCTTGAGAATAGACTACTGTTTTTTCGACAACCTGTCTTCGCCAGCGAAAGTCACACTGGTCACACTACACTTCCAAGTTACGCAGTACTTGGTATTCTACGGATTTTTCGATGCGACAGGCCACTCGTCATTGGAGTCGTTAAGAACGGTGTTTATCTATGGCAGTACAGCTTTGCTATAATTCCATATGCTATCCTGAGGCTTCCGTCTGTGAGTAGTATTTTCGCATACATACGCCCACGCATGCCTAAGAAACGTCTGTGAACTGCCAAGAGAAACGTGGTGCAAAATGTAGCCGTGCCGGAAGGGCCGATTACGCGCCGTTTGTAAACTCGGAACAAAAGCTGATATGCTTACCTGAGAGGTTAAGAGAAATACGGCACAGGTCACTCTCCGCTGGTAGTCTTTCGTATGCATCTGGTCGTCTCTGCGTTGCGATCTCCCATATCACAAGGAAAATGCAGTGCAAAACGCAACACTTCCGGCGAGCTGCACTTGCTCGATGTCGGCAAAGACGAAATCGGCGACACGCCGCTGCTGGCGGCAGTCGTCCTCGTCGCAATCACACAGCACGGACAGAAGTTCCCACCGTAACTTGCCACAACGCCTGGTTGCAGTCGCCCCTAACGCAGCGCTTTCAGAACCACTCCATAGAATAAAGAACCACCACTCGACGACAACGTACTCGCGCGAGATGCAACACAACTGAAAAATGGCGTCATACTATTGACGGCTTCGGCTTTGGATCATTTGAATCCGCACAACTAGTTTCGGTTTTCTTTCCTTGCGTTGAAACAAAAACTGTTTTGCGCACTGATAATTTTACGTCACGTAAGTAATGCTCTCGAATGAAACAGCCGTGAATTTAACACGAGTCTTGAAATACCCGCTACGTTAACTTCGCAGAAGCAAAATTTGCTCGTCCGAGTACGGTTACGTTTGAAATATCTATCGTTGGGCTGTCGGAGCGTGCTCGAAGTGGGAAGACGCGGCGTAATTGTTCTTAATTTGCTTAGCTATAACGGTGCGGCTGCCCTTGATCTCTGTCGAGTGCAGTTTGCTCTGATGTAAGGTATAACTACAAAGCCGCCGACGTTACTGAATAATCTAGTGCACCTGAAGCTGCCAGAACTCCGGTATTTTCTCCACAATTTCTTGCGACTGCGTTCCGCTTTCACCAAATGCGAGCGTAGTGTTTGACGGAGATTTAGCAACACATTTTCCCGAAATGTCGTTCACCGCTGTATCACGACGTGGAGAAGCAGCGTTGTTGGTCCTCAGTAAAATTTTCTGTTTATTGCGAATTTTGCGATAGCAGTTATATGGGCACAACCGTCGAAATATATCTGTCGGTTTTACTGCGAGCTTACGTATAAAGTCAAGTGCGATAAGATCCCATCCCGCGCCGTTGACTGTGCGCGTTAAAGGAAGTGTTCGAGGCTGAGCCGGGCTGGATGGGCGCCCCAAGTCAAGTATCTAAGGAGGTCACGTGATAAAACGCGCGCAAGCCGGGAGAGGGAGGCGCTAGTTTAGCGCGCTTCTCCTCCTTTAGCCGTTGCTCTAGCCCGGTCTTGCGCCACCCTCGCTCTGTTTTGGAGATAATTTCCTATGGATGCAAAGCTGGGAGTGGGGGGGGGAGGTAAGGGTGTGCTCAGATAGCGCAAATTTTCGGAGACGCTTTGAAGGAAGAGGCAGCAGAAGCGTTCGGTCCGCTCTGCTCGCGCCCTTTATCACGCCAACGCTGTGACAGCGAGTGTTCGCCGTCATTGAGTGAGATCTGTTGATGTTTGCACGTGCGCGCGTGACCCAGTGCTTGCTAATTTCAGGAGTAAGCGAATGTTTACTGAGTTTATTCAGCCGATGAAATTACGAACCTTGGTTCGTGCAATAGTTCGTGCAGTGGTTCATGCAGCATTGGGCTGAAACTGCTGTGTTATTGTTTTTATATTTCTAGGGGGTTCCAAAGCAGTGTTGCGTACACTAATATTTGTTTCTGGTCGCGGAACGCAACGCACTGCGGTAGCCCAGTGGCTTTGGTGTTGCGCTGCTGAGCTCGAAGTGACGGGTCCAACCACAACAGCGGCAGTCACATTCCGACGGGGTCAGAATGCGAAAATGCGCGTATACCGTGGATTCCGTACACGTTAAATAACCCCAGCTGCTGAAAATAAATCTGCAGCTTTCCATTACCGTGCGCCTCATAACAAGATCTTGATTTTTGAACTTAAATCTTCAAAATTTAATTTTAAGTCGCGGAATTACACTTACAATCGACACTGTTGAGGGCGCCTACTGAACTTGTTATCTCGTTGCTGTGCTCTCTTTAGTAGCCAATACTTTTTTTTTAGATTTACTTATGGTCAGAATCCAGTGTGGCAAATCCAGGTCTTCCTTAGCATAGGAAACCAGCTATCGCTTAAGCATGCGAGGTATCAACAAACATGGTCAAGGAAAATCAATATATAGAGTTCGAAGTAATTGCAGAACATGACAAGGATGAAAGAATGATACACCGCATTACAACCAGGACAGGAACCTGAGGGCCTGCCTAAAACAGAAGAGTTTGTCTGGTGTTTCTTCTCCTGCATTAAAATCTTTCTCTCGCCAGACTCATCTCAAATATCAGAGGAATGGCGATTTTCCACGACGACTCTTCGCGTGCTATTGAGAGTCAAACGACCCATGCGCAAATGTTGACTCTTGTTTTCTGACTCTGCTCGCGTAAAAGTGGGTCTTCGGAAGAAAAAAGAGAGTCAAGTTGCCGTGACTCACTTTTTACTCTCTTTTTTCTTAGAGTGTACGTGCAGAGAACCTTGGCGAACAAGGACAACACAAGGTATACGGACGCCGCAACGTTCGTCAAAGACGGAGAGAGAGAGAAAAAACATTTATTAGAACCATCGAGGTGGTTGCTCTTGAGGTCGAGTGGGTGGTGTCCTCATTCCAGGACTCCACTGGCCATGGCTGCTCGACGTACTTGCTGGACGAGAGCTTCTTGTCCCGCCAGGGTATCGCCGGTCAGCTGTACCTCCCACCGCTCAAATTGCGTGCTAGGCGTCTTTAAGTGTTGAGGTTTGCCCCCGCACCCCCACGAGATGTGGAAGAGTGTAGGGCGTGTGTCACCGCACCAGGGGCAGATGCCGCGATATGTATGTGGGAACATGTTACTGTATTTGTGTAGGTTAGGAAATGTGTTTGTCTGAATAAGTCGGAGAGCTACGGCATCTGCAGTGCTGAGCTTTCAAAGACGGAAGACACAACAGCAGAGCAGTGGCGTCGGTGGTTAATTCGGACCTCAAGGAAATCACCAGCGCATCACTACAGGACTGCACGGTAGTCGAGGCCGAAGAGGCAGCTGTGGCTCTGGCAGCACTGGAGGGCTATCGATCTATCAGGTCCCTAACAATAATAACAGACTCTCAAGCAGCATGCCGTAATTATACAAACGGCAGAATTGGGCGCAGAGCACGCCACATACTCTGCTCATGCGACCCGGGAAACAAAGTTCAGCATACCATAATCTGGGTACCAGGGCACACTGACATAACAGGGAACCAAGAGGCGGATAGGATAGCTCGAGGGCATACCAACCGGGCGTCCGACACATCCAGCCTTGAGGAACCCGAGTCAGTACCCCTGGGCTACTCAGATATCCTAAATTATTATAAAGGGGTCAGACTGAAGTACCCACCCCCGGATAAGGATCTAAGCAGAGAGAATTCTGTTGCATGGCGACAGCTGCAGACGGGTACTTTCCCGAATCTAAACCTTCTGAATAAAATTTTCCCTACACAATATGAGGCTAAGTGCCCATAGTGCGTAGAGAAACCAGATCTGTACCACATATCATGGGCCTGTAAAAATATTGAGTCCCCAACTATCTATAAAATTAAAAACCCGAGTGCGGCACAGTGGGGGAGTATGCTTTCCAGCGTAAGCTTGAACGGCCAAAAGCGCCTAGTAGAGCGAGCTCGCGGGTTGGCCATACTCAGTGGAGCCTTGGACTAGGGCACTAGCCCCGTGATTGCAGACAGAAGAGTCCATCAGAAGATGGAAGCCGTCTGAAGCAGCGAAGATCTCTTTTCTAGAGCCCAATAATTTTTTTCCTATCCGATCCGATCGCGAGCGACACTCAGCCCATCGTAGTTATCGTAGTCGAGTTCGGCAGTCAACACCGTTTTTTAATGATGACACTATGCTGGGTAACGAGAAAAATTACCAAGCCAATTAACTACTGCTCTAAATGAACATGTGATTATTAGGAAATTTAAAGCAGCTATAGGAAACATTGAAAATGGATGTGTTTAATTTTAACAGCTGAAAAGAAAATGGAACAGGAAACCATGGAATAAAAAATTGTTTGAGAAAATTAGACAGAGAAATGTCCATTCAAAATTTTGCTAATTACTTTATTAATATATATTTAACTATTTCGACCTCTCAAAAGCACAAACGTACGCTTTTTGTTTTCTCGTCTAGAATATATTTGTTCTCAGCAAACCACACGGACAGGTTACGATTCTTATGGGTTCTGGTTACTTCCGTAGAAAATAGGCAACCTGCGCAAGCCTACACGCGCAGGTTTTATGTCACGCGGAATGCCGTTGCTCAGGTGATCGCGGTGGTTTCATTCATAGCGTTATTTCTGTGCTTGTTTTTTCAGTGTGTGGCGTTCACTTCACCTTGAATTTCACCTGAGACTGCGCACTGCATTTGTTCGCAAACGAAGGCGCGACTAGCAGACTGTTTGTTATCGTGCAATCATGCACGTGGACACTGCTGTATCCGACGGGTTGTATCCCGCAGTGACGGCGAAAGCAAGGTTCTATGAAGGGAAGCACCATGCTGTTTGTTCTAATACCAGTGTAATACATCGCCTATTTCTGGCCAGTGCCCATGAACATATCTGGCTTTTTAATTAGCCTTTCCACAGACAATTCAGTATCTGGAACTTAATACGGGGGCACGCGGTCGTTATTTGCTTGGATATCGTGCAGGAATTTATTGATTTATTGCGCATACCATTGGAGCGCTGTTTCGTGTACTTAGTCGGTCAGCACACAGGCATTATATAAATCTGTTTGCTGGTAGTTGTGGTTGGCGCGCGCAGAAACTTCGTACTCCATAATTAGATTGGCCGTATTGCTAAACGACCCATCAGCAGGCGACTACAGCTGCATCAACCAGAAACCCGGAATGGCGGGCGAAAAAAGTTCCGTTTTAACTTCGCCTGTTTCGTTTCACTAAACAATGTAACAAATGGGAGAAATGTGTGCTTGCCAGTCCGCTATTTTCGAATGTCTACGCTTACTTCGGTAAACTCTACAATGAAAAAAAAAGAAAAGCTCTCTACCCTTTTGTAAACAAACATTATTAAGTTTGCGAGATTTCGAAACTCCTGAACAGCTTCGAGGAAACTGCCCCAGTTATTACATCAGATGACGGTAATTTGTTAGGAAGCAGCAATGTGTTCCTGGATTCAGTGACGTTTTTGTTGCGTCTTCCTCGAATACTGCGAGTTCATCTTATTCCCTCCTAATGCGTGGGCATCTAGAAATATGCTGTCTATAGAGGTTAAGCCTGTTGGGGACACCTAAATTGATTTCCTCGTAAGCAGGCAGTGATAACGTTCATTTCAAGTTCCTAATGAATATTAACACTTATTCATTAATATTATTGTCTTAAGTTTTCAACTCTCTATGTGATCGAGCATATTATCTCGTGATCGGAAGGGAGCAAAGGTGGTTCTCACGACAAACTCTTGACAAGCAACTTTTAATAACTAACAACCGATCACGTTCGCAAGCACCATGTGCAAAAATACTAGAACGTATTTTATCATAGCAAATATTGCGACTAACCTGAAGTCTAATAGTTCATTCCACAGTTCACAACATGGGTCTCGCAAAATCTACTCATGAGAAACTTAACTTGCCTGTTTTGTACATTGCCTCCACGTGACTGCTGACCGTGAATCCGCCGTAGTCTGCCTGTGCCTCAATTTTTACGAATCCTTTGATAACGTACAGAATCATCTCTCACTGTTAGAACTAAGGAACTAGCTTTCGATAGTAACTTACTTGCATGATTGCGGAATTTTCTTACGACATACAGCGTATTCTTTATAGTTTGCAAGTGCGTTTGATCATTTTCCCCAGTTTTGTCCGGAGCTGTCCAAGGTTCTGTTCTTGTCTCGCTACTCTTTCGGTGCACATTGATAACTTGGCAACCTGAGCTCAATCTTAAGGGAATATTCTGATGCCGAATTCAATGTTTAAGCCTGCTTCAAAAAAATTTTTATGACGATTTCCTCTGTTATATGGTTATTTCTGGACACTCGCACACATATATAAGCTCATAGATCGCTATCATCAGACCAAGTCAATTACCTTCAACAGAAATGCATTCGACCTTTCCTTTCGGTTAGGAAAAGGTAACTGGTGGAACTTCCCATTACATTTCCTTGTGACTTGTTTAGATCAAGTCTAACTGGCCACGGTTGTGGCATAACGTAGTCATTCCCAAACCCTGTACTCTCGTGTTATCAATGTCCTTCAGTTTTATTTCTTTTATCTTGCAATCTTGTATATTTTGCTACATTTTCAATTCTCACATTTTCATTTGCTGTTTATAGGGGGTGTTCAAAGTTAAGCTTTATGATTGTCTTAAAATTAGGCACTGGGAGGCACGTGAGGACCACCTGTGCAAATCAGTTATGTGACCAGGGGGACACAAAGTGAGATGGAAGTTATCGCTGTCAGTAGCCCAAATAATTAAGATTGAGTAATGAGCTTTTTGTTGACTGCAGTGAGACTGCAGATGAAGGGGGACAGTTATCATCTCTGCCTATGCCTCCACCCTGTTGTCAGAACATCAGGGTGGACCTTTGCGCCGATCCCAACTCTCTCGCATCCGTAATGATGCGAACAACAACTAAAATGTTAAGTCGGATATGTCGGAGTAGAGACGCGCTAGAAGAATTCTTCCAACTTATACCGTGTGGAAACACGACTGCATCTAACATTTCAGCACAAACATACCCCCTTACTGCAGTCAACAAAAAGTTCATTACTCAATTTTAGTTGATTGGGCTACTGATAATAATAACTTTAATCTCATTCTGTGTCCCCCTGGCCACATAACTTATTTGCACAGGTGGTATTCGCGTGCCTCCTAGTGCCTAATTTTAAGAAAACTATAAGATTAATTTTGAACACCCTGTATGTTGATTTATTCCTTCTGATTACGTTTGTGCCACTCCCCTACGAAACGTTCTGATGATAACAAAACATAACAATAAATAAATAAATAAATAAATAAATAAATAAATAAATAAATAAATAAATAGATAGGCTACAGCACATGCGCCACTTCAGTCCTCATAGAAATGAACAGACCTAGTGGTTATATAAATTAGGTTGCGCTGGCTTACTCGAGCAAGCGAGATCCGGCCCTGCATTTCACTGATGCGTCTAACTCACCCTACTATCCAATAATGGTTCATTTGGTGAAATATGTTTTTTTTGCAGGCGAACTACGTTTAACGTTCATGTTGCAGTGCCTCTTGCATAATCTGTGACACTGCTGGTCCCACTATTTCACTGATGTGCAAGACTGTGTAGTCTGCCTCTTAGAAGGGTAATGCTGGGCCCGCATTTGCTCCCGAATAAAGTGTCGCCAGTCCTTCACCACACTGTTGCGTGAAAAAAAAAATGCCATCCTCTTCGTAAAAGGACGTTCATAGATGCGCAATCCCTGGTCGCTATCACAGTGGTGTAGTTTAACACTAAGAAAAAAAGTGGTGCTCAGCTCCCACCAAACTGAACAACATGTATTTTAGAGTTCTTTTTTTTTCTTCTTATGTCTGTTGTTCCCGCCTGCAGTAGATAAAGTGTATTACCTTCACCACGTATGTTTGCGCACGGTCAACTAGAATCTACCTCGATTTCTCCCCGCGTGAGGGCAGCACGCGTCTCATACACGAACGTTCGCGAAACTGCTCTTCGTGCGTCGGAAAAGCCGTAATGCAGTAACGAACGCTCCTCGCTTACGTCTTAAAGGCTTAAAATCTGTGCGGTGCCGGAGCGTTCGCTGAACGGCGGCAGCGGCGTTTCCTCGGGTAAGAACACGGCTATGTGGGCGACTAGGCCTTTTACTCGACGCTATTTACGGCTCCCGTGGCCACATGCGTCCACGGTAGACGTAGTTTGGGTTTCGCCACAGCGCACCGGCTTCTGCCTCGTCGTCGTTACCATTAGCGGCGCGTGCACTCATTTGATCCAGGTGTCCTTAATTAGTTGGTTCAAAGCAGCCCTAACGGGTTCGTGCTAGAGTAAGGCACCTCTTTAAAGCTGGCGGCACGGGGAGCCCGTGGCGGCGACTTGGGCAACGGGGATCGTGAAAGTCCACGTGAAATTCGTCGCGGTGACCTCCTCGGATACTTTCGTTAAGCTGAACCGTTTATCCCTCCTGAGTAAAATATGAGATATTTCAATGTATCAGAGGCATCCTTATGTGCAGCGGTCAGTTTCGGATAAATATTGAAGAGGTCATCACATAACGCTATCGCAAAGCACATCATTTTGTGTTGATCCTTGTAATATCTATCTCGATCAAGAATAATTGATTTTATGATTGTGATTCACAGTAGGCGTTATTCATGGCACATTGCCTCGAGATATATAGATGACTCAAGCTCAACCTATTATTCTATTTTTTTTTGCATGGACAAATCATGGCGAAGGTTCACCGGATACACTGTGAGTTCTTGATAAGTTGAATTTGTATACTTTTGGCAAGCCCTGTGTCACGGGTAGGTCTAATAAATATTGATGAATGGTAAGTCTTGTTCGTGATTAACGTTTTATTATGTATACGGACAACGAGAAGCACAATCATTGCCACAGCCATAGTATTACGAACTTAGCCTCATCAGTCATTCTACAAGTAATGCAAGATGGAGAGGATATGAGGCTTTGTTATGTCTATTGAATTACGGAACTACTTATCTTGCAGGTCGCGATGGTTGTGTAACCTAAATGCTAAATGAATGCGCTGTTGTGAAAGTGCCTAAAACAGAGAGCTTGGCCTTTTGACCGTATTGTACGGAACCATTGTTAAAGATCCCGCTTCACTACTCGATTCACTTGACTCCCGCAGCTCGGTCAAGCTGACAACAAAGGATTGTCTTTCGTTGCCGCACAGCTAGACGCACGGCAGGGGTTTTTTTGTGCTTCGTGGGCTTGTCATTCAGGCTTGGGAAAACCCTTTTTGTGGCACGTGTATCCGACATTTTTCGGAATCCTCTAAAACTTGCTGACTGACGAATTTGTGCTGAATACAATATTTCAGGAGTTGAATAAATAACTGGAATATCATTATTTCAATAGAACGCCACAATCTCGTTCTTGTTTATCTTGTCCTCATTCTTATTTCTGTTTTGTATCTCGTAAATTTCGTGTGTGGTATACCCCAACAATAAATTTGTAGAAGAAAGCAGTGATCCTTTAGAGCAGAAGCAAGGAGATTGGCCTGCGCTAGTATGCCCTGGCCTGCTATTCTACAAGTAAAAAAAGGAAATTGACATAAAGAAGGGGTGAACGATGATGATGAGGAAAGGAGGAGGGGACGCGTATGTACGATAATCACGTAACACAGGGGTTTTCTTATAATTTCGAGTCCAGTCCAGTGGTCTTCAGACCACACAATACTTATACTATGAACAAATGCTACAAGCGCCGTTGCTGACTATTTGTGAAACTTGCATGCTCTCGGTTGAAGCCAGATAGGGGTAACTAGAGGTCAATGGGAGAGGCTTGAGCCCCTATATGGTGATGGAATAGGCTGATTATTCTGATTACGTCGATAAGGATGAGAAACTTTGTAGACTACGAGGTACATAAGCGCTACCTATTCTGTTTGATCCGTCAGCCAGGGGTTGAAATGTAGTTGTTTTGAAGTTTAGCTGTCCAAACTTATTAAACTCTATGATATCACATACAGAAGGAATTCCCGTAGCAGGGACTGTGTTTCGACTTCCTGAGAGCACTATGCAAACATGAAATGAGTGAAATGGTTAAAACCGAACTTGAACGCTGATGCAGAGATGTATAAGTTAATATAAAAATACAAAAGACCCCTTCCATGCTTACGCAGAGGTTCTCCGTGCGCTTGAGACGGTTTATTACCTGCTTTTTCTGCGGCAGCATCCGAAGGTCGACTAAATGATTCGAAAAAAATAACAGGATAGCCCAACCATTAATGATATAATCGAATGCTTCTGACCTCCTAGGCGACCTCACCCGTCTTAAAGAAGTCACATATTTAATCTGAATCATTCTTTTCCCCACACCCGCTAATTTTTGGTAGATACGTTCCCGTTGCACAGTTTTATTCTTAATTTATAATAATGACTCCCCCTGCGTTTAACATATTCTAATTGTATGCTCTATGCATGCTGACGGCACTACCCTTCTTTTTTCTGGTAAACACATAGATATTTTGTTATCCAAATTGAATACCGACGCAGCGAATGTATTACACTGATCGCAAAGAAATCGACCTTTACTTAACGCAAGTAAGTGTTGCTTTGTAATTTTCCCATCTCCGCGAAGAAGCACACCGGGATATCCCTCTATACGTACAACAACAATGTTCTTGTTGGCCTGACCACGCTCAGATGTTAGGCGCCGAACTGCACACACCTTTAAAAATTTATATGCATAATTCCGCACTAACAAGAAATGTAGCGTTTGACATTAGCGGTAGTCATTAAAGTTCGATCACAGTTTACATCCATGGTCCTCATGTCTATTTACTATGCCTCTATTCGTAGTCACACCAATGGTCATACCAATTATTAAATGTCTTCCTGCGGTTATACATACGCCTCACGCTTACGCTTATTGCAACATATTCAACACCAAGCACTACGCATCATAACTTCCAGCAGTCCCATGACTAACGTCTCCTTACTTCTACATACTCAGAATATATTGTCTGTGCAAAAGCTTACCAAATACTCACTGAATATTAAGATGTAGAAATTCTTAATTGGGAAAGTTATCTAAACCTAACTGAAGCAAACCAGCTCTCCGATTCAATGTCCACGCGATTTGCTTCCAATGATAACTATTTGTCCAAGGCGAACTGCTTTCCAGTACTTTCCTCGTAGCAGCTAACGCTGCGAAGAAGCTGTGTGACACTGTGCTGCGTTCATGATCTGCCCAAGTCGAAGAGATCCTACAGTTTCTTTGCCGAAGTACAAATGATTTGCACATTTTTACACAGAGCACATGACGTAGACGTGCGTAAAACTTGAAGCAGCGCGAAGAAGACGATGACAACAATCGAAAACACACGCAACTGGGCGTTTTCAAACAGATGTTTTCGATTGTTGTCTTCGTCTTCTTCGCCTTGCTTCAAGTTTTACTCAAGATGAAGCAACTCGCTCAAATCAAGTTGTTGCTACAGTAGACATACGTATTTATTTTAAATACTTTCAAGGCCCGTAGGCGCTACAGAAAGGAGTGGTACATATACATAGAAAAAAAAATGCAGATGAATGAATAAAACATTTGTTAGATGGCATGGAGAACAGCAGTCTTGAACCCCGATGAGTCTATAATAGTAGCGACCGATGCGGGGAGGTGGTTCCAGTCATTGCAGGTGCGAGGTAAAAAAGAGTAATAGTACGCGTTCGTGCGACAAGATGGCGCGAAAACTTTATGAAGGTGATCGCTGCGGGATGAAAAGTAGGAAGGACGAGTAAGAAGTTTTGCTTTTAATACCGGGTTGTGGTAAATCTTGCGGAAAAGGCAGAGGCGACTGTATGCACGACGTACTGAAAGTTCCGGTATGTTAAGGGTTTGCTTCATGAGTGTTACGCTAGCATGTCGAGAGTAATTAGATAGAATAAAGCGGCACGCGCGGTTCTGAATGGCTTCGAGGGAGAGGGTTAGTGATATTTGAGGGGGATCCCAGATGGCCGAGGCATATTCTAATTTTGATCGAACGAGTGTTTTGTAAAGCGTCAGTTCTAAAGATACAGGAACAGCGTAAAAGTTTCTGCGTAGGTAGCCTAGCGTGCGATTAGCGTTAGAAGTTATAAATTCAACATGCTTGTGCCATGATAGATCGTGAGTGATGTAAAGGCCGAGATACTTGTAAACATTAACTTGACTGAGAGGAGCGCTATTCAGAAAGTACATGCGTGTGTCAGTATGATTAGAGCGGCGTGATATGCGCATATATTTACATTTATTTACGTTTAGTTTCATGTTCCACGCATTGCACCATTAAGATAAATTGTTAAGGTCTTCTTGTAGTTTAGTGGAATCGGCGGGGTCACTAATCCTATGATATATTACGCAGTCATCAGCAAATAGGGTAATTGAAGACGATTTCACGCAATCAGGGAGATCGTTAATATAAATTAGAAAGAGCAGAGGCCCGAGGACGGATCCCTGCGGGACCCCTGATGTAACTGATGAAAAAGCAGAGGAAGCGTTATTGGCAGTTACGTACTGAGTTCGATTGGAAAGGAAGTCCTTAATCCAGGCTAATACTAAAGGATCAATGTTAAGCTGATCGAGTTTAAGGTTTAGTAGATCGTGTGTTACGGTATCAAAGGCCTTAGCATAGTCAAAGAAAATACAGTCAACGTCAAAGTTATTGTCAGATGCAGCAAAAAGATAACCTGTAAAGCAAGCTAGTTGGGTTTCGCACGAGTACATTTTTCTGAAGCCATGTTGACAGGAATGAAAAAATGAATTGGTTTCCAAAAATTCAACAAGATAAGAGTAAATGATGTGTTCCAAAAGTTTGCATGAGATGCTTGTCAATGAAATGGGACGGTAGCTCTCGGGAGCATGCGCATTGCCTGATTTTGGGACTGGAACCACCTTTCCTTTCTTCCAGTCACGCGGGAGCGAAGAATACTGCAACGACTGCGCAAAAATTTTAGAAAGAAAAACAGATGAAAACACCTCAGTGCATTTCAATATTTTTGAATTAATACTATCAGGCCCACTGGCAGACGAAATCTGCAGATTATTGATTAGCCGGCTAAAACCAACCCATTCAATTATTATGGGATCCATCACAGGGAAGTTTGAACTTGGTTCACTCGGTAAATTGACGATGATATTGGCATTAAGGAAAGAGACAAACGCCTCATTCAAAACGCTGCAACATTGATCAGAAGGAACACTGGTGCCATCAGGGTAAGTTAAGAGTACAATGTTTGTTTTAGTGCCATTAACAGCACTCCAAAACTTGCGCGGACTCGTTTGAAGAAAGGAGGGCAGTGTAACATTCAAGAAGGTAGTTTTAGCGTTACTAGACATTTGGATGTACTCAGTTTCCACTTGACGGTACGTTGACCAATGAGCGGGGAGATTTGATTGCTTAGCCCGCCGGAATAACCGTTTCTTTTTGTTGCGCAGGCGTTTAAGAGAGTTGTTGAACCATGGTGATTAGTGTTTGAGGGTATCTTTCGTTGAGGTATATAACTGTCAATTAAAGATAGTAGTTTCTTTTTGAAAAGTTGCCAGTTATCCTCAACTGAGCGTTCGTCAAAACCGGGGATGTAAGCGGCTGTGAATGATTCCATTTCTGCCGTGATAGAAGCCGTATCGGCGTGCTTGTAATCGCGAACAACCTTAAAGCTCTTTTTAGTAGAAACATGGGCACGCAAAGTGAAATGAATAATCAAGTGGTCACTTAAACCAGGGATATATGTAAGTTTAGAAACCAGATCAGGTGTAGTCGCAAAAACGAGATCAAGGATATTAGCGGAAACTGCAGTAGTACGAGTAGGTTCATCAACAAGTTGTGCGAGGTTGAAATCCGAACAAACACCAAGAAACTGTGCGCATTCCGAAGTATTTTTTGTAATAGTGGCGGTACCACTGTGCCATGATATGTTTGGAAGGTTGAAATCTCCTAACAGAAAAAAATGCAACGTGGGGTATCGCGTAACTATATTATTTAAGACGTCATGAAGTTCATCACAGAAAGAACGGGGTGCAGTTGGGGGTCTGTAATACACGCAAAAAATGCAATCCCTATTGTCAATGGTAATACGCACGCACACCACTTCTAAAGCTGACACGACTGGGACACTTGAGGAAGGAAACTCTTCATTAACAGCGATCAAGACACCCCCACCGATACGAACATCGCGGTCATATCGATAAATAGCGTATTTCTTTTCACAGTCAAAGATTTCACTGCTTTGAACTTTTGCAGAAAGCCGTGTTTCGGATAGAATAACAATATCAGCGGAACATGAATCAATATGAGCCGAGAGTGCTGCTCGCTTGTTGAGCACACTACGTACCTTGGTAAAAAGAAGAGACACATCATTTGCATGGTGGGAAGATAGCTACGCAGACGAATCGCCAGTATTGTTTAAAGGTGGGTTGCGATTACCATGTGACTCACGAGGGGAGTCAACTTCACAAACGTTATCTGTGGATGCGCAGTAAATGTAGCGCTTTTTGTTGATGATAAGTTTGTTAAAGCGCAGTGAAAAAGGTTGACCGCTAGATTTTCCATATTCAATTAATTTTTTTCGTGACAAGCCTGTTGATCTGCAGAAGTCTTCGCCTACAGAGATGCCAGCTGTTTTCAGCTTCGCTTTCTGAGAAAGAACAAACTTTTTGGTTTTAAAGGACGCAAACTTGACGATAACTGGGCGTGTCTTTAGTTGCACAAAGGAACCCAGCCTGTGCGCTCAGTCGATCATATTATCGGTAACGTTCAAGCTTAGATGACGCGACAGTAGATCTTTAATACAGTCTTCGGACTGTGCCCACGTCTCGTTAGCATTGCCAGCTATGCCATAAAATAATAAATTGTCCCTTCGAGACCGATCTTCCAATTCGTCGAGCCTTGAGTTGAGTACGGCACCTTTAGTCCTAACAGTTTCATGAACAAGGCGGTTAATTTCAGTTGGCGCCGACGCATTTTCAATAGATTCAACAACAGATTCTAGAGTTACCAATCTTTCTGTAAGATCTGAAACTTTTTGCGTAAGTGCCCCTTGGTTTTCCTTTAACTCGGCCAAGGATTCCATTACTTCCGCATGACGCTTGTCAAATTTTGTCGACAAGGCAGTAATGGCGTCAAGCAGTTCCTTGTGCGCTTTGCTAGGAGTTGCTACTTTGTAGACGTGAAAAAGGGGGAAGGTTTAAGGGCTAGAAACCTCTATCACAAAGCGATATACAACTTCTTACAAAAATGGTTTCAATATACCCTGAGTCAACGTGATCAGAGTACTAGGCTTTTTCATTGATACAAATGGTGGAAATCACACGCGGCTCAACAAAATCGCCCTTAAAGCGGATAACGCGTACAGGATAATCTGACAACAATAAAGTAAAAGAAAAGCGTACTGAAAATAGTATTTCCTTCAGGAGATGTTCATGTAATACGCCAGAAAAAGCGTAAGACCGTTGGCATGTCAGCATCGCTGATTTAGTTGTCTAGTTCTGCCATTGCATGGTGACAGAGAAGCTATCTTCACACTCAGGAAAACTGAGCCATACTAACAGTCTGACAAAAAAAAGCACGAAGTGTAAAGTACAGGCCCCTTCTTGCTGTTCCCAAAACGTGTGAAACTTGCAGGGAACCAAACAGGAAAGAAAAATGGAATGAGATGTTTCCGACGCAGTGACACGACAGGAGAAGAAAAGGTGCGAATGGAATCGACACATACCCCGGTTTACTAACACTTGGTTGCTGCTGTGCTGCACGTTCATCTCTGTCTTGTTTTTTTTTTACATTGCGTTTGTGTGTGCAGCAACCAAAGCGCACAATTTTATCCTCGTTCTTGAATGCCACTATTCAGTGCACTTTGTTCACGTTTCTCACAATGCCTGACCCAGAACCGTGGCTTCCATTGCTTTTTTCAAATGATTTTTTTTCTATTTGCGCTTTATCAAAACCCCATTTTCTTTGAGTTTCTGATGCATTGCCTGCCTGTCGTGTTTGTGCGAGCACCACTCCCCAGGGAGCCAGTGTGCGTTCGACTCAGTGGCCATAAACACTGCTGAGTTGTGATTTATGGGCCTGAAAACTTCAAGTTGACAGAGAAACTTTGCAGAGAGGTTGATTGAAAAGCAATGGAGAATGCCTTTCTTCGCTCTGGCAGCAGCCGGCTCTTTCCCGCCTCCTTTATGTTTGCCTGTTCCTTTCGTCTTCAACTAAATCGGTTCATTTTACGCAGACTTTCTCCTTGCGACTAACCGGTTCAAGACATGAGAAGAATTGCTGCAGTTATAACTCCCTCTCCCCTCCCGCACTTTAACGCTTCGTATGCTTTTATTGAAAGCAGCCGGAACATGTCACAGGCATGCTTCACTCCACCTATAAATCGATCCCTTCGTTTACTTCTTTTTTTCTGTTTTTTGTACTGATTTCTCTTTCATGGCTAATTCAAGAGAAAGGATTCGGAGTTAAGAGTACTTTAATATAAATTTATCTTTCTAATCTATTTTTTGCAGTGTAAGGTCAACGCCTTGCGGTTGGTGGTAAGAGCGACGTTTCTGAATGTCATAGGCTATATTCTTTATCAGCGGTCGTCGAACAGCAAAATTTCCTATTCCAATACCAATATTGTAGCCAGACGACCCCCGAATACTGAACTAAATACAGAATATTTGCCCATGTCTAAAGCAACAAGAAACATGAAGTTTACACGGAGTACATTTGGCGACAAAACTGGGCAAACAGGCTATTCGTTCGCACAAAGAATACCTCTCACAATTAGACATCCGAGCAACTCAGAAGCTTGTAAATGATAAACGAAGCGCCAATGGCAATGTTATCGAAGCGCCAAGTTATCGAAGCGCCAATGGCAATGACAGTAATGAAGCAAGAGGACAGAATACTACTATAACACGTGCCGTATTCTATTAGCTGAAGGAGAGAAGTGTGCAACACACATTGTTTTATTGGGTGCAAACATGGGGAGAGGCCAAATAATGAATCTGAATAAATACTTACATTGGCTGCCTCAAAGTGAGACATTATTATATAGCAACTTCAAACTATCGACGATAAATTATAGGTAGCCTGTTTTCGCTCCGAAACTAGTGGCATTAAACCACAAACTGGGGCTACACGGCCGCGGAACCATTTGGACCTGTCCTGATATTGATCATTGTTTTCCTCGAGGATGCAAAAGGTGTTCTTATTGAATTGAATTCTTAGATTTTACGTGCCAAAACCACGATTCGATTATGACGCATGCAGTAGTGGCAGGCTCCATATTAGTTTTAACCACCTGTTGATCTTTCACGTGCCCTAATGCACGAGACAGTGGCGTTTTTGCATTTCGCCTTCACTGAGATGCGGCCACCGCAGTCAGGATTTGTTCCCGCGACCTCATGTTTTGTAGCACAACACCATATCCGCTAAGCCACCAAGACGGGCAGGTGTTTTTAAGTCTTTACACGTTAAAAAAAAGGAGGTAAGAATATGCCACAACTCTAAATAGCGAATTCTCGAGTCGAGCACGAATTGAGTAGCAGGGGCTATTCAATTCGTATTGAGAATTTCAAAAATTTGCAAAATCCTATCCCGTATAGCAATTCTGACGTGCACCGCCGCGTGAATCCACGCGCAGAGACGTTGCGCCGTGCCACGTACAAGCCGTATGGTATTTGTATAATCATGCGTCTTGCACCTAGCTAATGCCTTTTGCTATACGGGAGCACTTGCGCTAGAAAAAGGCAGTTTACTATGACTTGACGGCGTTTAAAACGCTCTCTCATGTATCGACAATGTGATATGACAGTAGTGGAAGTCACTCCAACTACGACCAGCGATAGTTACCAATATACGAAGTGCGCTCATCACCAACCCTCCTTTAACAAGAGACCAGAATAAAAGAGACACTTTTCTGTAACCTAAAGACATACGTCCCTTCTGAAAGCACACCACTCAGCTGTCCAATGAAGGCATACCTTCACATGAAAATGGAGGCTTGAAAACACCAACGGTGGTCCTACAAATGAGATGTCGCTGGAGTGAATATTTAGGCAAGGGTATTTCTCTTCGCTGGGGCAAGTGCTCTTCTTGGTGGACTTCGTAGAGCTCCCTTTCCCCCACCCAAAAAGGGTCAGAATAACATTTTGAAGGGTGGAGTACATACTTAAACTCGTTCTACCCAAGTTGCACTGACTTTTTGCAAATATTATTGCGATAGCAATTATATGAACACTCCAAGCGAATGTTCCGTGATGTTCCGTAATGATGTGATCTTCCGTATCAAGTGCAAGTGCGAAAACATCGTGGCCACGCGCCGTAGGTTGTAGGTGCGAACGAAAGCTTGTGAGGTTGACCCGAGAAGGATGGTGTCTTGAGGCGGCGGTGTCTTTCTCATACTCACGAGGGAGCAAGGAGGGGAGTATGTGCGCCTTCTTCTCTTGCACGTAAGACAGATGGGGCGGTGAGCGGGGAGATGTGTGCGCTAAGAGGAGGAGGGAGGAAATAGGTTAGCTCGCATCTGAGCACGGCTGCGCATGTCCTATCTTGTAGACAGTCTGTGGTGGGTTCGAAGTCTAGCTGGGCAGAGACAACTGATAGCTTCGTGTGCGCTGTGTTCACGCATGCCTAGTTCGCGTTGAAGCGAGAGACAACACGAAGGGGAATTCGCTCACCGCTGCTGCCGGTTCATCAAGCCAGCGCTCTGACAGCAAGTGTCCCCGGCCATCGAGGGATATCTGTTCGTGCTTATCTGTGTCCCTGGTCACAAGGTGCTTGCTAGTTCGCTTATGGTATCTTCGACTGGTCGCCTCGATCCCCCTAAGCAGAGTCGAGCAGATCCGGCGTTCCACAAACTCGGAGGTAGAGGACGGGCGCGCAAGCCAAACGTGAGACTAGCCCTCAGAGGAGGAAATGGCAGATGCGTAACCACGTGACTGCTGCCAACGTACGATGTTTCGCCCATGGAGGAAAGAAGAAGATAGGATGGAGCCTTAGGTCACGCAACTAGTCTTGGCAAGCGAACGCTCCCTGAAGCCACAGCGGTGGCCCAACGCATCACCTCTTGCGTCGAGATCACGGAGCAAATTCGAGATTTGCCGAGACGTTTGGTTATCGGTAGTTTTTACTCGGTGCGCGCTCGGTCAGAAGCTACTAGCTACTCAGATGGAGGCCTCCATGACCGTTCAGCTGCTCTGCCTGTATGTCTGGTCACATTTTTCTCTGTATGCTTGTTCTGCTTCGGTCGTTTCCTGCAAGGCATGTGTTCTGTACTTTGGGCGTGTTGCGAGAGGTTCACAATCCAACGTCAGCGGATTTAGGCTACAGATGTACTTCGGCTGAAGTAAACAGACTGTTCTGAGCGATAATAAGCGATATGTACTCGTCACATTTTTGACCGAGGCCTTGCCTGTGCGTACTTTGCCTGGTATGCGAGCTTTATCGATTTGCATTGTCGCAGGATAAGTGACATCTAAAGCATGAGGGTTTGCATGGATGTGATTGATCGCATTGCGACAGTGGAGTCATCCTTGCTAGCGAAATGCGGTGGAGCTTATTGCCTCAGATGACGCTGACTCCCGCAAGAAACGGTGAGTTGTATTTCCTACGTAGTTGCTACGCTGTTTTCTCGTGAAACGCGGTGCGTTGTCAATTTATCTGCTCCCAAGAAATACAGCAGCAACTGCAAACAGCGCTTGTTCCAGCTTTTTGAGTTTGAGACTCATATACGGCCGGGTCATGGGGTCTCCGCTATGTTCTTAAGCACTGACCCTACTTCGAACACGTACAAGCGGTAGGTCATCAGGCGCATACGATCTTATTGCAAAAAATTCTGGGGTTTTACGTGCCAAAATCACAATCGCATTAAGAGGCGTGCCGTATTGGAGGACTCTGGAATAATTTGAGCCACCCGAACTTTATTACGTGGCCTAAATCTAAGTGCACGAGTGTATTCGCATTTCTCCCTCGTCCAAGGGGGGCCGTCGTGGTCAGGATTCAATCTCGCGATCTCGTGCTTACCAGCTAAATACCATAACCACTAAGCAATACCGGGGGGGGGGGGAGGTAAAACATAACATGTATCGGTGAACGAAAGAGAAAGGTGCACTCCAATTCTTAAACTAAACTTTTCTTTATCCCTCACACGAGAACTGGCCAGTTTACAAAACAGTTTTTACCTTCCCTTTATAAGTGAAGGATATTAAACTGAAATTCTGGAGTTTTATGTGCTGAAACCACTTTCTGATTATTAGGCACGCCGTAGTGGAAGACTCCGGAAATTTCGACCACCCGGGGTTCTGTAACGGGCACCTAAATCTAAGCACACTGGTGTTTTCGCATTTCGCCCTCATCTAAATGCGGCCGCCATGGCCGGGATTCGATCCCGCGACCTCGCGCTCAGCAACCCAACACCATAGCAACTGCGCAACAGGTTAGTGAAGGATATGCGTGTTGAGCTTCTGAAATCACAACAGACATTGTTATGCAATTTACTGCAACACGAGCCGCAGCACACATTTACCGCAAAAGCAGCCAGTAGTGCAGCAACGCCGAACACCTTTCAGAGAGGCCTGCAACATTTGCCTTCAACTTCCAATACGCTTGAGAGTAGGCACGTACCCAAGGGAGGGCCCGGGGTGCGCAGCTCCCTCCCACCCCCCCCCCCCCCCCCGCCGAATTTCATACACTTTGTCCATGTCTGTAGCACACCTCATTGCTTCCGCCGATGAAAAGACTCTTCAAGAACAGCAGACGCTCCGGAGGCATAAAGCACGAATACATTTTGAAAAGGCCGCATGACGACGATTTTGTTTGCTTCTGTGATTGGCTGGCGAAGTAACACAACCGCACGTGGTTTGTGTGCCTTGGTTGCCAACTGCTGTTTTTTTAAAAGTTGTGTTCAATTAAAGTAATCTTTATTTTACACTTTGGCTTCTTTACTTCTCCTTGGCAGTGTTCTTCCTGCGCTTCTTTCCTGCGCAAGTATATTTGACGTAGTTCCTTGTTTGCCAAGTAAAGGAGAGGTGTATAGCACAGGGCGTACGTGTAAAATACACATTATTTCATTTCGCTTTTGTGGGTTTACGGGTTTTTATGGCGAATGGTGGACGTTATTCACATTTGTTCAAGTAAGGTACTCCCCCACCTCATTTTCACGGAAGTTACCTTGGGTTGGCACCCCCCCCCCCCCCCCCCCCCTGGAACACAATCCTGCGTACGTGCCTGCTTGAGGGGCTTTCTCTCTGATGCGGCTCGGCGAACGGTCACGCATGGCGCAATAGCGTGATTCGCTGCCACAATCCAGACACTTGACCGCGTCATTAAGCGACGGGGCCGCGGTGGTGGCCATGTTTTTTGTTTATTTGAAGGGTTTCAAATGGTTTCGAACTGTTTCGAATGTGTATCGAAAAAAGGAATCACCCAGGAGTACTACAACCTATCGCGCGCTCTGACGTCTTTACCATGCGTTGGGCCGCGGCATCGACTTCAATCGCGTTGTGGCATGCTCCCACCGTGCTCCCTCCTATTATTTCCTTCCTCCATGGTTTCGCCCATCTCTAAAGCTCCCGGCGCTGCCGGGAAAACTGGATGACGCGCGTGTGGGACGAGCGTTTGTTGAGACACCAGCATGCAGTGGCCTAGGTTACCTAGGTTACGGTGGACCGTCGCCAACAAAGGCGACGCTCTGCTGTGATGACCTTGCGGGACACGCTCCAACCTCGATGATTGCTCAGACGACAGGGTTCGGAGGCCCTCAGAGAGCGCGAAGATGGAGGACAGCGATCGAGAAGAACCGGCCGAACGCGCACCCTCTTTCAACCAGCAGAAGAGAACGCCGCTCGCGAGACTGGTCTAGAGCGGTTTGAAACAGCCAGCCGAATATGCCATTAGTAAGCGAATGTTTACAGCAGTTTGTGCAGCTCATAAAACGCCAAACCTTAATGTGTATAGCGTTCTAATAGTTTAAAACGAATTATGATGTTTTACCTGCCAAAACCACTTTCTGACTATGAGGCAGGACGTAGTGGAGGACTCCGGAACTTTCGACCACCTGGAGTTCTTTAACGTGCATCTGCATTAACGTGCAGGGGAGGTTCTACTCCCGCTGCGGCTGCGTATGGCGCAGCCGAGCGCACGCCCTATCTTGAAAGTGATCTACGACGGGGACAGCATCTACCGAGTGCCGATAGCATAGTGTGTACTTTGATATCGTAGTTTAGAGCGCGGGCCCTATTTGAAAGTGATCTACGATGGTGACAGCATGTGCTGAGTGCTGATAGCTTAGTGTGCGCTTCGTTATCTCCGCTTAGTTAGCGTTGAAGCGATTGGCAGCACGACGATCACTTCGTTCGCCGCTGCTTGCGCGCTTCCTTACGCGAGCGAGTGAGATGTGTTCATGTCTGCTTGCGCGCGCGTGACATCGTGCTTGTTAATTAGTAAGCGAATGTTTACAAGCCCAATAAATCTGCTATCCTTGCTTCGTACAGCTGTCTGATAATTGGCCATCGCAAGTGCGGTTTCCCCTTTCAGGCGTCTCGGCACCTTTCTTTTTTGCGTGCATGTTCAACTGACTTAGTTAAACATACGTGTAACGAGACTTTGGGTGCATGGTATAGGACGTAAAAATGTTCGAAACGTGGATGTTTATTCTTGATAATGACATCATTGGATGTGGAAGCATGCAGTTTCTGTTGACGCAAAGCAGGGCACTCGTTTTTGTCCTTATACTTACGCAGGTTTTCAGTGAGAGCACTCTTAATGAATTTTTGCAAATGAACATTTTTCATGCATTCTGCTCTTCTACTATGGTCGCATGTCACCTCATCTGTTGCTTTATTCCTGGATTACATAATTATCCAGGATTTCACCACTTAACGTCTCTCTGCACCTTCTGAAAACAACATAGTTTTTTGTTATCTTATTCGAGACATCAATTTAAAATTCTCCTTGTCCACAAAGCAGCCGGAACGGCCGTGCCGTGGCGCTGGTGGGTACCATGTAAGTAAAACCAGTTTTGTTTACTTCTACGAATTCTCACAGCATTCGAGCAAGTTGACAAGTTATATGGAATTTATTTCATCGCATTTATTTTTTCTCCCAACGATTGGCTGAGGGGACTAAGTGTCATTTAGCCATAAAAACGTTATAGCTCAGCTCTGTTTCACTTCTTCAGAGAACACCTAGGCCAACTTAACTTTTAAAACAAAAAGCCATGTCGCGTGCTCCCTACCGATGGCGACGTGGAACGAGCATAGGACAATGGTATCTTAGGGAATCATAGCATGCAAGACTTGCGCAAAAGTTCAGCTGTTGCATAGCATTGGCTCAGGTCCTCAATATAGCAAACACAAAACCGACGAAGAATGTAAATAATTCGTTGAGCTCTACACCGTATTCGGGGTGCATGGGCAAACGACTACGTCAGCGGAGTCTAGAAGAAATGTTATCGGTAAGCGTCACAGCGCTTCCATAGTGCCAGTGAAGTGATGATTACTTGCACACTGCCCCCCCCCCCCCCCCTCCCCGCTTAAACATTCCCAAAAGCCTCCAATGCAAGTCAAGCAAAGTACTTCAACGCTTTCGTTGAGCCTTTGTTCCTGGTCCTGTTCTCGTGGTTTGTCCGCTTTTTTCTTCTTTCCCTCCATATTTGTCATTCAAAGGTGGCGTGTGTATCTTTATTGCCATTGTTCGAAAATGGATGCTGGCGATCATTTTGTATTACTGTAAAGGCACGTGTTCTCTATGAAAATGCACCGGGAAGGGTAATAACAAGGTAAATATACCTGGTAGCCAAGCTTCCATAGGAGCGCATACGTTCAAAACATGGCGGTCCATCGCCGGTTCATGGGGCTTAGCGCCATCTGTATGTGGTGGGAACACTTCCGGCGGAAGAAAAAATAACGTAACGCTATGTCCGTTAAAAGCAGAAGTGACGTCATTTTGTTTTCGAAGGCGCGAAATTTGTTTTGTTGTTCTTCCTTTGGAGCTATATATTCAAATGCCCCGCCATTCGACTTGATGGGCGTTTCGAGCTTTCAGCGTGGAAAGCGATGCAGGGAAAGGCCAGCCGTACGGTTGTCGAAATTTCATCCCTGCACAGAACATACTTTCTTTGGAAGCCGACGAAAGCTTTAGGTGTAGAGTGCTGAACCTATTGTCGTATGCCAAGCCCGTCGGCCAGCGCAGTCGCACGAAAACAACTGCACAATTATCTGGCGGTCGTAACTCACTACTTTTGACTGAACAGATTAAGAAGCAATGAAGCTACCCGCGTCACCAAATTCAGACAAACTTCGACAAGCAAGAAAGCACAAATTGCGAGGGGGGCGTATTTCAACAGGTCATACGAATACGCGTCTCTGCCCATGTCAAGACGTGCATTGCACTGCGAGTGATAGTGGCGTCAACGCCCTTTGTAGCGATGGGCGCTAAAAAGAAATGCATTTATTAATAATAATAAAATTAAACGTATTTTCCTAACTCATCACGAATATATAATATTGACTAGGAATTTTATTTTCATTGAATGAATCTAACTGTGTCTCGTTTGAATTAAAAAACGCGTTTTTCTTTCCCAATGTTTGTTCCCTCCAAACATAGTCGCGCTTCAATCGGTGCTCCCATAACCCCCCATGCTGATGTCGGTGGCAATCTGTACTGAACCGCTTTTCGCCCGAAGCTTCGCGACCTATTTGAATCGACCTTGGTAATAATTCCGGCAACCTTTGTGTAACGTTAATACAAGACTGCGTGAAGAGACGGAAAGATTAAAAATGTTTAGAAAAAGATATATTTCGGTTGCCCATACTCGCCCCAATTTACGGCAACAATCAGCACTTATGACTCAGGAAAGCGTATCACTTGTTTCGAGTATGCCTAACTACAAAGCTATTAACGTTATCAGGAAGATTCGCGAGCGCCCACTTTGCTGCAAACATAGCGCCGACAAAGTTCCCACCCCGGTGGTTGCAGCATGGCATATCTTCATTTGTTTCCTTAGGCCTAAAACCGCCATAACCACCAGCGGCTTACAAATAACATTATGGACGATGGCTGTCTCGAACACGTAGTGTTCTGCCAAGAAATATGGAGAAGGGGGCCGGTGCCGTCGACGCCGCCCTCAATGTTTACGACCGAAGCTTGTGAAGCCGGTTGAAGCCGTCGGATATGATCGCACGTGCTCGTGCCTCCATTTCGAGGTTTTCGCTTCGGATTATGCGCGCTGCCAAGCACCGGCTATCGCAGGCATTATGGAACCGGCCGTGGAAGTGTAAGCAATTCAGTATCAGCGGCCGGAACTCACGCAGCACAAAAGCAATGTTTGCGTCGACACAACACGAACAGCCCTAGGTTTCGCTATGAAATCCTCCAGGCTACGATATTCTATTGAGGCTAATACATAGAATGAACTGTCAGCTTCTCCTTAGAGCTTGTGATTATTTGGCCGTGGCTTGCCAAACTTAAGCTATGCAAACCAGCAGACTTACTGACTCCGGCAAAGTGCACTAAAGTGCAGAAATGGTGTGCTCTGGCGTGCGTCAGATCCTCCCATCAGGCATAGATGGTGCAACCAAGCTGATGGGCATAGAGCGGTGGCTACGATAGGACAGGGACGCCTACATGCGCAAAATCTGTCGTCGCTCATTAGGCAGTGCTGGCGCTTCCTGCTGATAGTAAGCTCGTGCTTTCGTCCAATGCAAACCCAAGGCGCCCTAGTACGCGGGCTGCGCCCTGTTAGAAGCGAATGCTCAGAAGCCACTTAGACGAGCAGATTGTCTCGAACTCACAGCACCTACGTCATGGTATGCTTAAAAAAAGAAACGAATCTCGCTTAGGGAATGCTTTAGAGAGCTGGACAAATCACGGAGAGGAAGGTAAACCATAGAGGGTGTCCGATTTCTCTAAGTCACGTAGGCAAGACTAATGAGATAATTCTATTTGGGTATTCCTAGTCGCGCTTCCTCAGTGGTCAGAGCGCCACGCTGCTTCCGTTATCAACGGGATCTTCCGGCTAAGCTGTGAGCGGCGGATCACAAAGAGTGGCCTAAAATCATGCAGAAACGAATTGATACATTGTGACGGCTCTGATATGCTGTTAATTATCTTCTGCGTTTAGCAAGGGGCCCAACAATCATCGTCACATTTCCTGAACCCAATAACCGACTTTTAATGATTGTTTTGTCGTGCACGACGCTTCGTGTGGTAATGACATGTCCATGTCCTTTGAAGTAGCGGACGAGTACAAGAAGGGACGACTGGCTGCGCTTAAAAGCATCATAATATATGTGCCTATGATAAAACAAATAAATATCTCTGAGCATATATTGCCTTCCATGGTACTCACACTTATGCTTTTTATTTTTGTTCAGAACGACCTAGGTACCATAGGTACTCGTGCAATAAAAATGAAATTGAAGAAACAATGTTTAGATACCTTAAATTATGAGCTTTTACTTGCCAAAACTACTTTCTGATTATGAAGCACGCCGTAGTGGAGGACTCCGCAAATTCCGATCACCTGGGGCTCTTTAGCTTGCACCTAAATCAAAGTACACAGGTGTTTTGGCATGTCGCCCCTATCGAAATGCGGCCGCCGTGGCCGGGATTCGATCCCGCGACCTTGTGCTCAGCACCCCAACACCATAGCCACTGAAATGTCCGAATACCTAGCCAACACGCCAAACCTGCACAGCTCAGTGAACACAGCGGAAAGCCGCTTCATGCATGAAGCATCAATATCGCAGCACCATCCTTTATAAAAACGTTGTCTTTCTTGGTGACAAAAAGTGAACAAGGTCACCTAAACAACGATAAGGATTATTGCACTACAAGAGGAAAGATGAGCTACACGCAGAAACTGCTGATTCAGGAAATTTCATTGTGTCTGTTCAGCTAATCATCATCATCATCATCATCAGCAGCAGCAGCAGCAGCAGCAGCCTGGTTACGCCCACTGCAGGGCATAGGCCTCTCCCATACTTCTCGAACTACCCCAGGCATGTACGAATTGTGGCCATGTCGTCCCTGCAAACTTCTTAAAGGGAAGCTGAAGCGGTTTTCAATTTCCATGAATTGCTGGGATTGGGAAGAAGTGACCTGATAAATTACGGTACCGAAATTTTTTTCGTCGTTTTGTTAATGTAAGGGGCGGAAATCGCTTTCTAAATCACCCCCGCGGACACGCCCCCATCGCTTCCCGGAGCGCTGGGTGAGGTGGTTGCCAGAGGAGAGCACCGGCGAGAGTGACGTCGTTCGCGGGGACCGAGTTGCCGGACCGGCGTGCTGGCATGTGCTGGCATGCCTCTTTCCGTCCTGCGCTTTACTGAACGACGCTACGAGAGATCTGCCGCCGCCGCCCCCGATCACGCTTGTTTTCTTTTGCGATTTTCGTAAACTGTTCTTTCCTTCTGTGCTGTGTGAGTGCCTACAGCCAAGGGCGCCCAACATGCCCTCGTTCTGTGCAGCATTCGGCTGCGCGAACACAGCCGGGCGAGACGATGTGGTGTTTCACAGGCTCCCGAAGGACAAGAAGCTTGCAGCGCAGTGGGTCCGTGTGGTGAGGAGAGATAAGTTCGTGCCGACAAAATCAACTGTGCTCGGACCATTCCCGCGATAGCCGGATAGCCTTACGACAAATGCGGAGACGCGTTGTTGCTAGCGTTGCTATGCTCCGTTTCATACATCAGGTGCAATGCTGTGAAGGCTTGAGATACTTCTTGCAGTGGCTGCGCTCGCACTTAGAAAATGTTCGGTGTTTCTTGACCCGATTTTTGAGAAAATTTTCCATATGTAAGCTGAGTTCTGAATTAAAAAAGGAGAATTTACCCATAGAAATATTCCGTGTACTCATACGGCTGCTAACACGTTCTTTTAAATCAATTTTCTTTTCGGCATTTCTTAATTGCAGCCCGTCACCGCAGGTTCACGTGCATGCTCGCGCGAGCAAACACCGCTGGCACGCTGCGAAGCACAGACGGAAACGCGCGCAGTAATAAATTTTGGTGACCGGACTTTGTGCGTAGCTCCCACAGCGTTGCACCTGAGGTATGAAATGGAGTATAGGCTTGCCTACTGACATTCGACGCACGGTTGCAGTTATCGTGTTTACCACACGGCGGTGCTAAAACTGCCTAATATCTTTATGTCAACACTAGCATGGAGCACGCATACCGATTCTTGATCAAGCCTCAATCGCAAAGTCGTCGAACCATAGTATGAATATTGCACATATAATACCTCTGGCCATCCCTGGATGTGATGATAAGCAACTTCCATGACTGTACATCGCAGCACTGCATGTGCGTGCTTTGAAACGCGGCACTTATGATCGCGATCGTGTATCAACACTTAGAAAACCGCGGGACTTTAGAGAAGCAGCGGCAAGGTGCTTGACATCGTGGAATTGCACCCATGTTTACAATCTAATGAGAAGTCAATGCTTCGGCATTCTTCCAGCAGCAAGTTCCAAGTGACACTTTAGCGCATTTTTTCTCCCGTCATTGGAACGTGCAGCTACATGAAAAAACAACAACAACAACATACGTACCAGCTAAGATTTCCAACGCGCGAGCAGGTGCACACATCGCTCTCGCTTTTGGCACACTCAACATCGTCGTAGCCACCGTTGCCACCATCGTTTTCCCTATCGGCTGTCGGTTCGAACATGTACGGCGAAAATACAAGCTGTCCGAGACAGCGAGAACGTTCCATAAGGCTTACGACTCAGCTATGAAGCCAGAACAGAACAGCATGCTGCGCTCTGAAACGGCGGCAAGGTAAATATACCTGGTAGCGAAGCTTCCATGGGAGCCCATACGTTCAAAACATGGCGGTCCATCGCCGGTTCATGGGGCTTAGCGCCATCTGTATGTGGTGGGAACACTTCCGGCGGAAGAAAAATAACGTGACTGCCATGTCCGTTAAAAGCAGAAGTGACGTTATTTTGTTTTCGAAGGCGCGAAATTTGATTTGTTGTTCTTCCTTTGGAGCTATATATTCAAATGCCCCGCCATTCGACTTGATGGGCATTTCGAGCTTTCAGCGTGGAAAGCGATGCAGGAAAAGGCCAGCCGTACGGTTGTTGAAATCGCATCCCTGCAAAACATACTTTCTTTGGAGGCCGACGAAAGCTTTAGGTGTAGAGTGCTGATCCTATTGTCGGATGCCAAGCCCGTCTGCCAGCGCAGTCGCACGAAAACAACTACACAATTATCTGGCGGTCGTAACTCACTACTTTTGACTGAACAGTTTAAGAAGCGATGAAACTACCCGCGTCAGCTAATTCACACAAACTTCGACAAGCAAGAAAGCACAAATTGTGAGGGGGGCGTATTTCAACAGGTGATACGAGTGCGCCTTTCTGCCCATTTCAAGACGTGCATTGCACTGCGAGTGATAGTGGCGTCAACGCCCCCTGTATTGATGGGCGCTGAAAAGAAATACATTTATTAATAATACCAAAATTAAACGTATTTCCTTAACTCATCACGAATATATAAAATTGACTAGCAATTTTATTTTCGCTGAATGAATCTAACTGTGTCTCGTTTGAATTAAAAACGCGTTTTTCTTTACCAATGTTTGTTCCCTCCAAAAATAGTCGCGCTTCAATCGCTGCTCCCATAAACCCCCATGCTGATGTCGGTGACAGTCTGTACTGAAGCTGTTCGCCCGAAGCTTCGCGACCTATTTGAATCGACCTTGACGGCGGCGCCGACCGGCTACTGCCGCGAATCACGTCACAGCGGCCCCGATCAATCACGGGCAACAGCGGCGTTCGCGTGATACCCTGAGGCGCTGGTGCGCGTTTTCATGAAAAAAGCAGCCGCTTGCTTTTCTTTCCGCTCTTTTTGAACCAGATATTCGTGTTCAGGGGACTCAAAACTGTAGAATGCCAGAGAGAACTCATTTTTTTTTCGAAAAGTGTTTCAGCTTCCTTTTAATCTCATCCGGCCATCTAACTTTCTGCGGCCCCCTGCTACGCTTCCCTTCCCTTGGAGTCCAGTCGGTACCCCTTAATGACCATCGGTTATCCTCCCTCCTCATTACATGTCCTGCCCGTGACCATTTCTTTTTCTTGATTTCAACTAAGATGTCATTAACTCGGGTTTGTTCCCTCACCCAATCTGCTCTTTTCTTATCCCTTAACGTTATACCCATCATTATTCTTTCCATAGATCGTTGCGTCGTCCTCAATTTAAGTAGAACCCTTTTCGTAAGCCTCCAGGTTTCTGCCGCCTACGTGAGTAATGGTAAGACAGAGCTGTTATACACTTATCTCTTGAGGGATAACGGCAACCTGCTGTTGATGATCTGAGAATGCCTGCCAAACGCACCCCAGCCCTTTCTTATTCTTCTGATTATTTCAGTCCCATGATCCGTATGCGTGGTCACTACCTGTCCTAAGTAGATGTATTCCCTTACCACTTCCAGTGCCTCGCTACCTGTCGTAAACTGCTGTTCACTTCAGAGACTGTTAAATGTTACTGTAGTTTTCTGCAGATTAATTTTTAGACCCACCCTTCTGCTTTGCCTCTTTAGGCCAGTGAGCATGCATTGCAATTGCTCCCCTGAGTTACTAAGCAAGTAAATATCACCAGCGAATCGCAAGTTACTAAGGTATTCTCCATTAACCCTTATCCCCAATTCTTCCCAATCCAGGTCTCTGAATACCTCCTGTAAACATGCTGTGAATAGCATTGGAGAGATCGTATCTCCCTGCCTGACGCCTTTCTTTATTAGCATTTTGTTGCTTTCTTTATGGAGGACTACGGTGGCTGTGGAGCCGCTATTGATATCTTTCAGTAATTTCACATACGGCTCGTCTACACCCTGATTCCGTAATGCCCCCATGACTGCTGAGGTTTCGACTGAATCAAACACTTTGTCGTAATCGATGAAAGCTCTCTCTCATCTGATTGACAGTGTGAATATGGTCTATTGTTGAGTAGCCTTTACGGAATCCTGCCTGGTCCTTTGGTTGACAGAAGTCTAAGGTGTTCCTGATTCTATTTATGATTACTTTAGTAAATTCTTTGTCGGAAAGAGGGGTAAGCTGATCGGTGTTTAATTTTTAAAGTCCTTGGCGTCCCCTTTCTTGTGGATTAGGATTATGTTAGCGTTCTTCCAAGATTACGGTACGCTCGAAGTCATGAGGCATTGCGTATACAGGGTGGCCAGTTTTTCTAGAACAACCTGCCCACCATCTGCCAACAACTCTGCTGTTACCTGATCCTCTCCAGCTGCCTTCCCACTTTGCATAGCTCCCAAGGCTTTCTTTACTTCTTCCGGCGCTGGTTGTGGGATTTCAAATTCTTCCATACTATTCTCTCTTCGATGATTGTCGTGGGTACCACTCGTAGTGGATAAATGTTCGTAGAACTTCTCAGCCACTTGAACTATCTCATACATATTAGTAATGATATTGCCGGCTTTGTCTCTTAACGCATACATCTGATTCTTGCCAATTCCTAGTTTCTTCTTCGCTGATTTTAGGCTTCCTCCATTCCTGAGAGCATGTTCAATTCTATCCATATCATGCTTCCTTATGTGAGCTGTCTTGCGCTTGTTGATTAACTTGGAAAGTTCTGCCAGTTCTATTCCAGCTGTAGGGTTACAGGCTTTCATACATTGGCGTTTCTTGATACGATGTTTTGTCTCCTGCGATAGCTTACTGGAGTTTTGTCTAACGAAGTTACCACCGACTTCTATTGCACACTCCTTAATGATGCCTATAAGAGCGTCGTTCATATCTTCAAGACTAAGGTCATCTTCCTGCGTTAGAGCTGAATACCTGTGCTGTAGCTTGATCCGGAATTCCTCTATTTTCCCTCTTACCGCTAACTAATTGATCGGCTTCTTATGTACCAGTTTCTTCCGTTCCCTCCTCAAGTCTCGGCTAATTCGAGTTCTTGCCGTCCTATGGTCACTGCAGCGCATCTCGCCGAGCACGTCCACTACTTGTATGATTCCAGGGTTAGCGCAGAGTATAAAGTCTATTTCATTTCTAGTCTCACCATAGGGGCACCTCTACTTCCACTTTCGGCTATCCAGCTTGCGGAAAAGGTATTCGTTATCCGCATAATAATCTGTATTACTAATAACTCTCCCCTGCTATTCCTAGAGCCTATGCCATATTGCCCCACTGACTTGTCTCGAGCCTTCTTCTTGCCTACCCTGGCCTTGAAGTCACCCATCAGTATAGTGTATTTTGTTTTGACTTTACCCATCGCCGATTCCGCGTCTTCATAGAAGCTTTCGACTGTCTGGTCATCATGACTGGATGTAGGGGCGTAGACCTGTACGACCTTCAATTTGTACCTCTTAATAAGTTTCACAACAAGACCTGCCACCCTCTCGTTAATGCCATAGAATTCCTGTATGTGACCAGCTAATGCTTATTATTCAGGAATCCGATTCCTAGTTCTTGTCTCTCCGCTAAGCCCCGGTAGCACAGGATATGGCCGCTTTTTAGCACTGTGTATGCTTGTTTTGTCCTTCTAACTTCACTGAGCCCTATCATATCCCATTAACTGCCCTCTATTTGCTCCAACAGCACTGCTAGACTCGCCTCACTAGATAACGTTCTAGCGTTAAACGTTGCCAGGTTCAGATTCCAATGGCGGCCTGTCCGAAACCAAGCATTCTTAGCACCCTCTGCTGCATCGCAGGTCTGACCACCACCTTGGTCCCTTGCTTCGCAGCGGCTGGGCACTGAGGGACGGGGTTTCGTTGCTGTATTCATATGGGAAGTTGTGGCCAAGTACTGCACCTACCTTGTCAACCTTAACAGCTGCAGCTGTCAACCTTGACAGCTGCTTAGAGTAAGCCTAAGCAGAACCCTCTGGTCCTGAAGAAGAACGGGACCAGAGGGGTGTAGTAGTTTGCAGGTTAATGAGTTCGGGGTAGCCATGCGCGACTTCTACAGAAACGGACCACATGACCAGGAATGCCAAAATAGAGATTATGCGTACACAGCTTATTACGTAACAATACTGCGTAGATTTAGCAGCAATAGATCACCGTTGCGCCGGCATGCTCTCATTATTATATATTGCTTCTATGTTCGCAAGATAATAGAGTTCAGCTGCGTTTTGTACTCTGGCGGCCCTGCATGCAAAGTTCCGCCTCTGGCTTTGTTAGAACGAGGGGCATTACGTTTATGTCGTGGGCTTTCTCAATTTGTCGCTAATGATATCTTATATCAAGAAGCACTCCTGCCTTTTTTTCTCATGCCATTTCCTATACTAACAGCACAAATTTTTCTAAAGATATGCCCATCACCACAGAGGAGATCACAATAGGTTTATATTAATGAACCGGCCTCATTTTTTAACTATAAATAGTATCGCTCACGTTGCCCTCAAGTTGTTTCCGTACAGAAACTATTGGACTCATTAAATGTTCACCTATGCGAGGTGGTCTTACCTATATTCCTATATTTCAGTCGCTAAAATTGAATTCGATGATGCTTTTCCAAACCATGCTAACATTTTCCCTATCAATATCTGAACAGTATATTGGAAGACCGCCTTGTTCCCCTGTATACGAAGACCATTATAGCAACAGATGCTTCCGTCTGTGAGGAAAAGGCAGCTGTGTGCATTATGAGTTATGTGCATTATCACAGGCGGAATTATTGGTAATTGTCTTAGCTTTACGCAAATTATCATCATCTCTGTCATCAGCCGTAATCTTAACTGATGCTTGTCTGTCTTTTCTTCATTACCCGCATCCAAATTGTCCGATTCATTAGAAACTGTGTATTCTCTTTTCTCAATACACCTAGGTCTCGTTTGTTTAATGTGGGTGCCAGGCCACATAGGTCTAGACTTAAACGAATATGCAGACCCATTCGCAGTAGCATCCCACGATGTTCCTACAATCTCCTTCTTGCCTATGTCTGCTTTCTACACTGCAGCGCGATTCAGAATATATAGTACTGCAAACAACTGCGCACAATCATCGTTATCAACATCTGATTTCCAGCATCTGAATTTTGTTTGGAACAACAAATGATACAACACTAGGAAAATTGAAGTAACGATTACGAGACTATGGTGCGAGGTCGTCAACTGAATTTTGGCCTCCACAGGTCGGGCCTGGCTATATCGCCTTTGTGCCCTTTGCGCAATGGGAGCGAATCTCTTCAACACTTCTTTATGAGATGCCGGCGTTTCATTACTCGACGGAAAAGATTTGAAAAAGAACCCTTACAAAAGCTTCCCTTTAATTTGACTCTTCCTGTAATTCTTTCTTTTGGGACTAGCGTCATCATCATCAGCCAGGTTACGCCCACTGCAGGGCAAAGGCCTCTCCCATACTTCTCCAACCACCCCGGTCATGTAATAATTATGGCCATGTCGTCCCTGCAAACTTCTTAATCTTTCATGCATTGGCGTTTCTTGATGAGATCCTTCGTCTTCTGCGATAGCTTACTGGTATCCTGCCTAACGGAGTTACCACCGACTTCTATTGCGCGCTCCTTATTGATGCCCATAAGATTGTCGTTTATTGCTTCAACACTAAGGTCGTCTTCCTGAGTTAATCCCGAATACCTGTTCTGTAGCTTGATCCGGAATTCCTCTAGTTTCCCTCTTACCCCTAACTCATTGATCGGCTTCTTATGTACGAGTTTCTTCTGTTCACTCCTCAGGTCTAGGCTAATTCGAGTTCTTACCATCCTATGGTCACTGCAGCGCACCTTGCTGAGCACGTCCACATCTTTTATGATACCAGGGTGAGCGCAGAGTATGAAGTCTATTTCATTTCTAGTCTCACCATAGGGGCACCTCTACTTCCACTTTCGGCTATCCAGCTTGCGGAAAAGGTATTCGTTATCCGCATAATAATCTGTATTACTAATAACTCTCCCCTGCTATTCCTAGAGCCTATGCCATATTGCCCCACTGACTTGTCTCGAGCCTTCTTCTTGCCTACCCTGGCCTTGAAGTCACCCATCAGTATAGTGTATTTTGTTTTGACTTTACCCATCGCCGATTCCGCGTCTTCATAGAAGCTTTCGACTGTCTGGTCATCATGACTGGATGTAGGGGCGTAGACCTGTACGACCTTCAATTTGTACCTCTTAATAAGTTTCACAACAAGACCTGCCACCCTCTCGTTAATGCCATAGAATTCCTGTATGTGACCAGCTAATGCTTATTATTCAGGAATCCGATTCCTAGTTCTTGTCTCTCCGCTAAGCCCCGGTAGCACAGGATATGGCCGCTTTTTAGCACTGTGTATGCTTGTTTTGTCCTTCTAACTTCACTGAGCCCTATCATATCCCATTAACTGCCCTCTATTTGCTCCAACAGCACTGCTAGACTCGCCTCACTAGATAACGTTCTAGCGTTAAACGTTGCCAGGTTCAGATTCCAATGGCGGCCTGTCCGAAACCAAGCATTCTTAGCACCCTCTGCTGCATCGCAGGTCTGACCACCACCTTGGTCCCTTGCTTCGCAGCGGCTGGGCACTGAGGGACGGGGTTTCGTTGCTGTATTCATATGGGAAGTTGTGGCCAAGTACTGCACCTACCTTGTCAACCTTAACAGCTGCAGCTGTCAACCTTGACAGCTGCTTAGAGTAAGCCTTAGGTGATAACGTTATCAAGATATTTCGTTACGTTGATGATTACCTGATTTTCTGTAATAGGGAAGAATTCGATTCCGCTGCTGCTTCAGTAAGTGAGCAATTTAAACTTTATGGAGAGGGATTAAAGTTTACCAAGGAATTTCCTCAGCGACGCGTAATTCAGTTTCTTGACATTTCCTTGGTCTTCGAACAAAATCACTTGTATTTGCAGTACTTCCCAAGCTCTTCGAATTCATTGCTAAACTTTCAATCCAAGCATTCCAATGTAGTAAAAAACGGAATTGCTATGTCATGCCTTAAGTCTTCTCTCCCGAGACCCTGCATGCACAAAATGAGCGTCAGTTTTAATGCGCAGGTCCGGTGTATAACTGCTAGAGGAAAGGATTCGACCTTTGTATTACGCGGCGACGCACTGTATCGGCTCCAGTGGCACAAGGACCACACAGAACATCACCTCCATGTGATTCCTGATTACTTTAGTTTATAAATATTGCGAACCATATAAGACAGGCCTGAAGGAGGCCGCATCAGCCAGTGAGCCATGCTTTGCAATATAGAAGAACGGTTCTGGTGGCCGAAAATGAAAAGCGATTCCGGTAGTTACGTCGCCAGTTTCGAAGTGTGTCGGCAACATAACAGACTACCACGAGGGTATACCCTCGAGTATTGACACCTGTTCCACTGCGAGAAACTATTTTTCACAATCTTGGCATTGACAACGTCGGACATCTACCGATCACTACAGCAGGAAACCGCCACATCATTTTGGCCGCGGTCTGTTTGTCCCAGTACGTCGAAGTGGTGCTACCTGTCGCGTCCCGTCACCTAATCGATTTTCTGAAGCTGAGATTTGAATGGAAGCAGGGCCTGAGAGATCATGCCGCGTTAGGACATTCCGCAGTCGCCAACTAAGGAATCACCTTAGTAGGGCATGGGTATAACACCATTACACGTCCACATTTCGTCCCCAGACAGACGGCCTTACGGAACGAACTAACCAAAGCATCCAGGTCTGACTCACTTTCGTATACGAAAATACGGCAAAAAGGAGAAGCAGACTGGGACGCTCACCTGCGTCGGCATCCTGCGGCGGCATAAACATGCCACGTGGCTAGTGTTACGTTTCGCCTACGACGCGTGGTATAGCCGGCGCGGATGCAACGGACGCCGGGGCTTCGTTCAAAGCGGCGGACATTTTGGCCCGTTCAGCGCCGCCGCAACGCCTCCCCGCCAAGCGCGTCCAGGCTTGTTTCAATGCCACGTGTCTTCAAGTGTGCGTGTGTGTGTGTGTGCATGTTGGTGCCCACGCTTGTCAAAGCGCGGCAGCCGGGGAGAGGAGCTCCCCAAGTGTGAAGCGAGGAGGTCTCACCGGCGCCGGCCCGGCGGATGCGTCACCTTCTTGTCTCAACGTGTCTCTCAGCGTGTCCGTGCCCCGCCGTCACGTGGCCTCATCCCAAGATGTTCCTTCTTGCCCTCACCTCCGAGAGTATAAAAGCGGCTGCCCCCGGACGCCAAGAGAGAGGCTCCGAATTCTTCAGTCGAGTAGCGTGCTCTCCCGTCTCTCCACTTCGGTCGACCTGACCGGCCGCTCTTTTGCGATGCTAGAATAAACAAGTTGTTCTGTTAGCAGTCGACTCATGCTTTGCCAGGACCTTCGGATGCTTCCAGTTGTGCCCCAGGCCGCCAGGCCAACGCTACCCTTGGGGCTTGCGACCCCGATTGCAACAACGTGTGCCAGCGCTGGGATTGCAACAACTGTCTGCCAGCGGTGAGATCACGACAACGGAGGCCAGCAGCGAAGATATGCGGTTGACTGTATGCTGAGCAGCACAACGACCATCCGGGAGCACTGCAACGAGCCCTGTGTGATGACTGGTTGCCTGCAGCGGAACGACTGCGCTGAATTCTTGGCTGCGAGGTTTGGTGAGTGCGGGAGTTTCTTCTTCTGAGTTTTCCCAGGCTTTTGTTAGTGTCAGAAACAGAGCTGGTAATTGTAGTTGTCGTTGCTGCCGGGTTAGTCTGCGGCAAGACAATAGTAGGCAGTAGAGAAAGCAGCATTCAAAGCAGCCATGTATTTGAAGTTGTTGCGCAAACCGAAATTGCTGGAGCTTGCAAGAGAGTTGGGTCTGGATGTCTCAGACAAACTCAGAAAACCAGAACTGCTAAGGGTTATTCTTGAGTTAGAAGCTGAGGATGACGAGCTGTCGGAATGCCTGGAGACCATTGAGGAGAGGGAAAAAAGACAGGAGCGCGAACTTAAAGAGCAACAAGAGAAACAGGAGCGCGAACTTAAAGAACAGGAAGAGCGAGAGCAACAAGAAAAAGAGCGCGACCGTCAACACGCTTTGGAAATGAAGCGTCTCGAGGTAGAGATGGAACGCGCTCGTAATGGAAGTCAGGCACACGGTGCAGGAGAACGAGTATTGTTCAAAATGACTGACCTAATGCGGCCGTTTAAGCTTGGAGAGGAGATTGGTTTGTTCCTGGTTAACTTTGAGCGAACGTGCGAGAAGCAGGGGTTCTCTCGGGAAACGTGGCCACAGCGCTTGCTCACTTTGTTACCCGGCGAGGCGGCCGACGTAGTCGCTCGCTTGAATAGAGAGGAGGCAGAGGATTTCGACCAAGTGAAATTGAGTCTGCTAAAAAAGTACAGGCTGTCAGTGGAGGCGTTCCGTCGGAAGTTTCGGGAAAATGAGAAAGGAAGAAGTGAGTCATATACAGAGTTTGCCTACAGGCTTATGTCAAACATGCAGGAGTGGCTCAAAGAACAGAAAGCGTTTGGTGACCACGAGAAAGTTCTGCAGTGTTTCGGGCTGGAACAGTTTTATAGTCGTTGCCTGAGAACGTGCGGTACTGGGTCTTGGATAGGCCAGACATTAGTACGGTGGCTAAAGCCGCCAAGCTAGCCGAGGAGTTTGTGACGCGTCGGGCTCGCGGAGCTAAGGATGGTCAAAATGGTGAATTTGGCTCAAAGTTTGAGAGGCCGAAGTTCACGCCCATGGACACACGTAGTGCGGATACGAGTGAAAGCAGTCCGACCGAACGTAAGGAGACGGCGGCAACCGAAGCCGAACGCAGAAAGCGGTTCGAGACGAGGTAAGCGCGCATTTGTTATACGTGTCAGAAGCCGGGTCACTTTTCGGCGCAGTGTCCAGAAACAAAAACAAAAGTCGTGTTTTTGTCATTATGCAGCACTGACGAGAACATGAAGCTTCTCGAACCTTACATGCGCGACCTCCTCGTGAACGGGAAAGAGTGCCGAGTGCTTCGCGATTCCGCAGCTACAATGGATGTAGTTCACCCCTCTTACGTAGAACCCGATACGTTCACGGGCGAGTGCGCATGGATCAAGCAAGCCGTTGAAGCTCATAGCGTGTGTCTGCCCGTAGCAAAAGTGCTTATTGAAGGACCTTTCGGAGCACTTGAGACGGAGGCGGCAGTGTCATCTATGCTGCCCCCCCAGTACCCGTACCTATTTTCGAACAGGTCCGATCACCTCCTGCGCGAGAAGGGGCTTTTGTTTGGTGAGGCTAGCGTTCAGGCCTTAACCAGATCGAAGGTTCGGGAGCTCGCTGCAAAGGCGGTAGTTGCGGGGCCGACGTTGTCGAACGATGAGAAAGGGTCAGAGGCGCAGCAAGCTGATATTCAGAGCACGTCCGAACTGAATAAAATTGATCCTGTAGCGTTGAAGGCACCAGATACTGGAGAGGAAATGCCCAACACGGGAAAGTTAGAAGAGCTATCTGCAGATTTGCTCATCGCGCCTACGTTAGACGGACTTAATAGGTTGCTAAAAGTCAGCCGGTCGGCTTTGTTAGCAGAGCAAAAAAAGGATGGCAGCCTAGAAAACATACGCTGCAATGTCAAGGAAGGTATCGCCAAGAAAAATGCTCGTTTTGTGGAAAGAGGTGGGGTCCTGAAGTACCAGAAGTATCTAGACCGCAGGGGAGTGGAGTTCGATCAGCTGATCGTGCCTCAGTGCTACGTCAGGATCTGTTGCGCTTGTCGCATGGGGGTTCATGGTCCGGACACCTAGGAGTTAAGAAAACTAAGGACCGTCTCTTGCAAGAGTACTATTGGCCAGGGTGTTTTCGGGACGCAGACTACTTTGTGAGGACATGTGACACCTGTCAGTGGGTGGGCAAACCAAGGGACAAATCGAGGGCGCCGTTGAAGTTGGTACCTATCATTACGGAGCCTTTTAGACGGTTCGTTATTGATACAGTGGGACCTCTGCCGGTAACAACCACTGGGTACAGACACATTTTGACTGTTATCTGCCCAGCGACAAACTTCCCTGAAGCAGTGCCGCTTAAAGAACTCAGCTCACTTGAGATAGTCAGTGCACTACTGTCCATATTTGCGCGAGTTGGTTTTCCTGCGGAAATCCAATCAGATCAGGGCAGAGTGTTTACTAGCGCTTTGACGACAGCCTTTCCCGAAAGGTGTGGGGTAAAGCTGTTACACAGCTCAGTGTACCACCCACAGTCGAATTTCGTTGAGAAGCTCCACTCCGTCATGAAGCGCGTGTTGAGAGCATTGTGGTTTGAACAACAAACTGACTTGGAGCTGTGTCTGCCTGGGGTGACGTTTGTATTGAGGACCGCGCCCCATGCGGCTACGGGGTTTTCGCCAGCTGAGCTTGTGTACGGTCACTCGCTGCGATCTCCGCTTCGCATGCTTCGAGACGGATCACTGCCCTCTCCAATGGCTGCAGACCATCTCTTCCACAAATGGCCGCCTCCTGCGCTGGAGCCTCGCTTTGCAACAATATTCCTTTGAGGTGCGTTACAAAAAGAGGAGTCGCAACGGTAACGCCGATCGCTTAAGTCGAAGCCCCTAATGTAGGAATCAGCCTCAAAGTTGTTTGTTACTGATGTTTTTCTTCCTGAGGCAGGATTTTTAACATATTGTATTTTTTTAGTGTTTCAAAGTGATGACGTGTTTCTAGTGCAATTTTCCAATTTATGGATGCGTTCTGAGTGCTGCTAGACTACTGTAAGGAACTAGGCAGTAGTATAAAAGGGGAAAGAGCCTGGCATGGCTTAGTGAGGGTTGTTCCGTGCTTGCTGACTGAGCGGTTGAGTTTCGGCGTAGTTCTAACGCTTGCCGGGAACGAGAACAAAAAATGGCTGTGGCTTAGCTAAGGTTAAGCCCAGGATGCGAAGCATAATAGCCTATATTTTAGTTGTTGAACCACTCTTTAGCCTGGTGAACTGCTGTTGTTTGGCTATATTTGTTTCGGCTAGACGAAGGAACAACTCATGCAGGCGAGCGCACGAGCTGAGACCCGGCTATGTAGCTACGCGGCCGCCAGTGAGCGCATGAGTTGAGCCTCCGCTTTTGCAGCTGTTATGACGTCATATGGTAGCTACGCGGCCGCGCGCGGCGCAGCAAGAAAGAGCGTGGTTGTGCGGCTAGTATGCTTCGCATAAAAATGTCAACTCTCCCGAAGTCACTTTGCAGTGTCCTGTGTGAACGTGAACGAGAGAACGAGCGCTTCTCTGTGCGCTGCGCTCAAGAAACGCCGAAGGACGACCGACTTCGGTTATGAGCGTCATCGAGCGACATCCCTCCGGACAGCGGATGCAGTCCCCTGACCATTCGGATCTCCTTCTCTCGGCGTTGCGGTCTGTTACGTTTCACCTACGACGCGCGGTATAGCCGGCGCGGATGCAACGGACGCTGGGGCTTCGTTCAAAGCGGCGGACATTTTGGCCCGTTCAGCGCCGCCGCAACGCCTCCCCGCCAATCGCGTCCAGGCATGTTTCAATGCCACGTGTCTTCAAGTGTGCGTGTGTGTGTGTGTGCATGTTGGTGCCCACGCTTGTCAAAGCGCGGCAGCCGGGGAGAGGAGCTCCCCAAGTGTGAAACGAGGAGGTCTGACCGGCGCCGGCCCGGCGGATGCGTCACCTTCTTGTCTCAACGTGTCTCTCAGCGTGTCCGTGCCCCGCCGTCACGTGGCCTCATCCCAAGATGTTCCTTCTTGCCCTCACCTCCGAGAGTATAAAAGCAGCTGCCCCCGGACGCCAAGAGAGAGGCTCCGAATTCTTCAGTCGAGTAGCGTGCTCTCCCGTCTTTCCACTTCGGTCGACCTAACCGGCCGCTCTTTTGCGATGCTAGAATAAACAAGTTGTTCTGTTAGCAGTCGACTCATACTTTGCCAGGACCTTCGGATGCTTTCAGTTGTGCCCCAGGCCGCCAGGCCAACGCTACCCTTGGGGCATGCGACCCAGATGCAACACTAGCAAATGTACAGGAGTAACAAATCTACCGGTTGTATGGTGTGCGCCATGGGTTCTGCACCCAGGCGTACTGTGGCACTAATCAGGTGGTAGACGGTGATGTCCGCGTGGGTGCATGAAACGCGGTACGGGGTCGGCGTTGAGGGCATTCGTTGAGGGCATGCTGATTGGCGCAGCAATGGGAGTGTTATAAAAGGCAGGGGAATGAACTCACCCACCTAATCCTGGATGAATTGCTGGAGCGTCGACGTCAATAAAGAGCAGCGTATCTCGTGATGCTGAGGCACCAATGAAAGTTCTTGGGTCTACTCTTCGCGAAGAAACTGTTTAATCGGAACCATCATAAAAGTCTCATTGACTGCAACATTGAAGCCAGAGAGAAAGCGTAGTGTAAATCCTGCGGGGCTAGACCCTGCTTGCAGAAGTCATCATACCTCTAGCAGAGGGTAAGTACTTAAGACGCAGCGTTGGGGCTCTTTGCCAATAGCAGCTGAAAGGTGTCGTCGTCAGTCTCTTTTATAATATACTTGATCGATTCGCTTTCCACCATTGTCACTTCGACACCCTTGAAGAGATCCATAGCAATCTCGATGTAACTAGTGAATGCTTCACCTCTCAGCTGCGCTCGTTCTCGCAAGCGTTGCTCGACGCGAAGCTTGCGAACTCTTGGCTGCCCAAGCACCTCAGCAGAATTAGTCGTGAACGCCTCCCAAGTCGTTAGGTCAGGTTAGTGGCTCCGGTACTAATAGTTAGCAGCGTCGCTCAGATAGAATGTGGCGTTCAGTTTCGTCGCATCCTCCCACTTGTTGTGGTTGCCCACCCTTTTTTAAGAAGCGAGCCAGTCCTCGACCTCGTGATCTCTGATCCAGTTAGAAATGGTGGGGTCGCGCTGACGCAATGTACCTCAGCAGGCCACGGCTGGCATCGTGGCCGTTGGACGCGGTGACCGGACTTCCGCCATGACGGGAATGGGTTGCAGCCAGCTTCGTTGTTCCGGGTTTCAAGAAGTGCTCCGAAGTTCAATCAAATGGTACGAGGTTTGTTGGGCTTGTAAAGAGGAAGACATAGCGGTACATCAGTAGTAACGATAGCCCAGCGAAATCGGGAAACTGGCCGTGCGACACGCGATGGTAAAAGTGCTTTCTAGCATGCCGATCTTCTTCAGGCTCTGAGACACGTGATAACGACGGCACTTTTTCTTGTCAACCGTCTTCCTTACAGGCTGTACTTTTTCTATATAGTCCTCCAAAATGTAAGCAGGCGTTGTGCCACTCCAGGTGGGTGTTATCAGCCTGATACCTTCCTATTTTCCTGACTCCCTATTGAATAAGTGGTTTCCATATAAAATATGAAAGCGGTACCCAGAAGCGGCACCCATGCAGTCGCTCAAAAACCCGATCTTGCTTTTCGTGCAGTTTATCACTCGGTCTGGCACGTGGCTGCAACCTACGGATCCAGCGATAACCGGCTGTCCATCACCAGCATTGCTGACGGCCCCGATCTTCAATAATGCGTCCTCATGTCATCAGTCTTGATTTAACAGCGACATCCCTTCCATAGTCAGCAGGTCGACAACACTGCTGGCGACTGCAGCGACTCAGGAGGATGTAACAGCACTGGAAATCCTACGCCCCCTTATGTGGGCATGGGGGAGCGACAGCCATGCAGTCACTCAAAAACCCGATCTTGCTTTTCGTGCTGTTTCAACCTGCTGCTCCTACCGTGCCCAAGTATGCTATTTCAGTGCTTGTGCGAATGTGTATTTGTTACAAAGCTCTTAATGTGTTGCGGTGACGTTGAACTAAACCCTGGTCCTAATAACAAAAAAATAGTTGCGGCTATCACTAAACTTTCTGAAAACGTTGACCACCGTCACGTTGATTTCATAGAAGCTCTCGACGAGCTAAAGACAAAGCAGGAAGCCTTAGTACAGACCGTCGCTAACCTAACAGTAAGATTATCCGCGGTTGAATCCTTCATCGAATGATTCGACGGTTCTGCAACTCTTAATGATGCACCGCGTCTAGTCACCGAAGCTGTGAGAATGGAAGGCCAGGCATCAATTCTCGACTGGACAATCTTGAATACAGGTCGAGATGCGATAACCCATAGTTCTTTGGAATACCGGACTGCTCGACTTAGACATGGGCTCAGTCAGAAAGCCTTGTTTAAGACGTTTTGTCTCGTCACCTTAAAATACAAATTTCCGACTCGGAAGTTTCTCGAGCGCACAAGTTAGGATCTTACACCGATATAAAGACTCGTCCAATTATCATCCAGTTTTCATCGTCTAAAGTCAGGGATCCAGTCTGGGCACAGAAATGTAAGCTCAAGGGGACTGGTGTATCCGCTATAGCGAAGATTATTGCAGAGCTACGCGAAACTCAAGGAGGAAACTAGCAAAATTTGCAAAGGTAGCCGGGAAACCGTACTGTCTTCGCATGAATAAACTGATCATGGATAAAAAAACGTATGTTTACTGCTCAGTAAGTGACAGCCTACGCGAAATCGCCTAAGCACAATCAGCAGATACCCGTGATAGCGTTAGCATTGTGCTGCACGTGCTGTGCTGCACGTGCTGGCACTTCCAGTGCATCATAGCTATGCCCGCGCAGATCCTTCACAAAAGACGCCTCTATTCTTCTTTCCAATATACGGAATATTCTTAATAAACCCGTAGATTCGTCCTCGCTGTTGATTCCTTCGCTGCTGATATTGTTCGTCTGACGTAGACTTGTCTTTCCGCTAAAGTTGAAAATGGAGAAATTTTGGACTGTGAAAACTGCTCCAAATTATACCGATGTGCTCGTGATTGCCGGTCTGGTGGTGGCGTTCTGCTGGCGGTTGCCGATTGTCTTGCTTCCCATGTAATTCCAATCGTATCCTCGCTTGAGCTTGTGTCTGCGTGCTCATCGAATCACGCTAAATAATTTTTTGCCTGTTATCGGCCACCAACTGCATCGTTGTCCTTCTGCAATGAACTGCACGATGCTGTCAATCAACTGTTCGTCAGATACCCAAGATCGCCCCTCTCCTTAGTTGGCGACTTCAATTTTCCGGACATCAGGTGGGAACGAGACTCAGTTTCTTTAAAACACAAGTCAGCTGAAAGCAAGGAATTAACTATTCGTCAGGACTTCAGCTTAACTAGGCTCCTTCGCCTTCCCGGTCGCATAAATCACACTTCCGCTAATATTCTAGATTTAATACTTACTACTACACCAGGCCTAGCTACCGGCTTAACTCCTTCACCGGGATTTAGCGATCACTCTATAATTCACTCTACGGGCAAAGTTTTCCAACAAGAAAATAACTACGGACATCCAAGACTACGGTAAAGCAGACTTAACTGGAATGAATAGGAAATTTCAGGCCTTTGCTGATCGGTTTCTCGCCGGTTTTGAGCAGCGATCAGTTGCGGAGAACTAGTTGCTTTATAAAAACAAACTCTTGTCTCTTATTGATTGTTTTGTACCTAAACGGAAAGTTTCATCAAGACATTGCTTTCCATGGTTTAATAACAAGTTAAAGCACATGCACAACAAAAAGAAGCGGATATTTCGACGCGCAAAATTCACAGCCAGAATAGACCACTGCTCTTGCTATGAAAAATTTATCAGAGAATTCTGTGCTGCGCTTTCAAAAGCCAGGAAGGGATTTTTTAATAAACTCTTCCTTTGCTACTTCGTTCTAATCCACGTAAATTTTGGAGCATTATTAGTGGTGCTAAAAGGACACGCAATCAATCAGTTAATCCAATCTAATCTTCCAGTAGTTCAAAGCGAATGCAGGAGTATTCTGAACAATGTGTTTGTTGCTTATTTTGATAAGAGCACCCCCACCGTCTTTCCGCATATACCAAAAACCAACTTCTTGCCAATGGATTCTCTCGCTATAGATGCAGTTGGTGTCGAAAGACTGATTGTCAACTTAAAGGTATCTTCGTCGGCCGGTCCAGATTGTATATAATCAAAAATGCTGGAGTGTACACAAGTTTATTCTTCACTGATATTGTCAAAACTTTCTCAACAGTCAATACAGATGTCTACACTGCCCTCTGATTGGAGGATAGGGAAAGTGGTCCCTATGCATAAATGTGGGGATCTACATTCCCCCAATAATTGCCGCCCCATTAAGGAAACCTTCTTAATTACCTCCCCATTATGGAAACCTTCTTACCGCCCCAAGGTTTCCCCTTCTTCAACTGCCAACGCAAGCCGCAATATGCGTCTAGCTTTCAGTCTTTCCATCGTTACACGACGGCGACTACATTGACTTCCCTATTACTGAGATCACCATGATACGTAATGTCATGTTCCCCTATGCGGTGGTGACAATTACAAACAACGGAACCTATTTTCCCATCCTCAATTTTGGTTTACCGATGCAAGCATTTCCTCGCGGAAGCCGTCGCGCATCTGACACCATTGGACGACCGCATGGTTTCTGCCCTCAACACATCTCCACCTGATTCTTCACCGCCATCATCTTAGTCAAATTCGTCCTGCGACCACTTCACATGCTTGATATGAGGAGACCTCGTTCCCGCGCAGGCCGCTGCTCTCTACCGCGTGCTCCTACCAGGATATCTCCGGCTTACCGACCGTTCTCTGGGCCGAACCTACGTCCTCACTCATTGCATTCATACTGTAAATGCGAGTCCCATTCACCAAAGCCCTTACTGTGAGTCAGCTCTGAAGCGTGCTTTCATACAGCGGGAAGCGGATGAACTGCTTGGCAAAGATATTATTGAGCTCTTGTGCAGTCCTGCTCCTCGCCCGTCGTACATGTTGCTGGAGATTCTGTTGTGGCTGGATGTTGGTACATGTTATGGATACCTGGAGATTCTGCGTTGACTGTCGCAATTCCAACCAGATTACCAAGAAAGATAGGTATCTTCTCCCACGTATTGGTGACGGGCTCGATCACCTGCATGGTGCCAGATATTTCTCTTCGATTAACCGGCGCTCAGGATACTAGCCAATCGTTGTCGACAACCAAGGCCGAGAGAAGACCGCCTTCGTCCCAACTGATGGCCTCTATCAGGTTAAAGTGATACCTCTTGGCCTATGTAACGCTTCTGCAACATAAGAATGCGTAATTGGCTCTCTTCTTCTAGGCATCAGTGGTCTATATGCTTTTGCTACCTGGACGATGTGATGATTTTTTTCAACTACTGTATAAAATAATCTCTCTCGCCGGTCCAGCGTGCTAGATTTTTTTCACGATGCCCACATTTAGTTTTACTTATCAAGATGTCGCTTTGGGCAATGTCAAATCTGCGTACTCGGTAACTTTGTTGACGCGGCAGGCGTGCATTCAGACCGTGACAAAGTCCGCCCCGTTAGTCCGTTCCCTACTCCGTGGTCGTGCAAGGACGTCCGCAGTTTGCTTAGCCTATGCGCGTACTTCTGCCGTTTTGTCCAGAAATTTTCGGAAGTAGCATGCCCTCTCAGTGATATGTACTCACGAAGGACGTCATTTTACCTTGGGGTCATGGACAAGTGGACGCCTTTTCATCGCTCGTCACTAATCTAAAGGAACCACGTGTTCTTGCTCCTTTCGAACCGTCAGCCATCACAGAAGTCCGCGGCGGCAACAGTGGCCAGAGTAAAGGCACCGTCCTCGCACAGCCGCATCACGGAATATACCATGTGGTCACCTACGCACGCCGCGTTCTGTCGCCATCGGAGCAAAATCACACCATCATAGAACGCGAGTGCTTAGCTCCTGGGGCGAACTGAACGTCGCTAAGGCACCGGTGGTAGCGCTCTTTTTGCAGATGCGGCGAGGCTAAAAAGCGAGATCGGGGGACTTTGACGTGCCATGTGAGCGTGATCGATGACTTCACGAGCGTACTGAGCGGCAACAGGAGGAACAGAAGGTAGGATGGTGTCAAAGGGCAACGTGTGGTCGCGATAATACAAAAGATAAAATGCTGAATATCCTGCGGTGTCATGTCGGGCCGAGTTATACGCGAATGTCACGTAGGCAAGCTTGCCGTCCCAGTCGCGGTGATCGTACGAAACGTACATCGACAGTATCACTCTGAATGCTCGCTTGAGATCTTCCTTAAGATCGTTCCTTTGAGGTTGTTAAGCGGTTGACATCTTGTGCTAAGTGGCTCGAGAGCGGAGGATGTCGTACACAACTCGAAACAAGAACGAGCGGTCGCGGTCTGTAAGTAACTGTCGAGGTGCACCATGCCGGAAAATGAAGGAGACGTGAAGGAGAAAATCGGCGACGTCAGTTGCGCAACAAGTCGGCAACTCCTTTGTTATCGCGTAGCGTGTCGTGTAATCAGTAGCGACAGCGATCTACATATTCCCTCTAGTCGCCGTCGGAAAGCACCAAGCAGGTCAAGGCCAACGCGAAAGAACGGTTCACAGGGAACGTCAATGGGATCGAGTCGCCCGCCAGATGGCAGGGGAGGTTTCTTCCGGCGCGGACACAAATCGCAAGATGCGACATAACGATGCACAGAGCGGTAGAATCCCGGCCAGAAAACTGGCGTCGTACGCGGTCGTATGTATGCAAAACTTACTTCAAGGTGTCCCACCGTCAGTGCATCGTGAAGTTGTTCGAGAACGACGAGTAGCAGATGACAAGGAAGGACAAGGAGCAACTCAGGGCCGTCAGAGCTGATATTGCAGCGGTAGAGGATGCCGTCATACAGCACGAACATGCGGCATGTGCCGTCGGTGCTGCCAGATTGCACTCCGGCGATGGACTGTAAGGATGCGTCGCGTTGTTGTTCCACGCGTATGTCAGCCATGTCAGTTAAAGCCGCCAGGCAGGTCACCGGATCATGCACAACAAGATCGAGAGCCATGGGGTTACGCGAGCGGCAGTCAGCGTCTTTGTGCAGACGGCCAGTCTTGTAATTCACACTAAATCAAAAATTCCTGGAGCCACAGAGCCCAGCGACCAGGCCGTCCTGGGGGGTCCCGGAGGCAAGACAGCCAGCTGAGGGCGTGGTGGTCTGTAAAGACCGAAAGCGTGCGGTCCTACAAATATGGCCGGAATTCGGTGACAGCCCAAAATAAAGCCAAGCACTCCCGCTAGGCGATGGAGTAATTTCTCTCGGCACGTGACAGCAGGTGGTTGGCGTAAACTATCACACACTCGGTTTCATTCTGCTGTTGGGCGAGAACAGCGCCGATGCCGTTGCCGCTTACGTCAGTGTGGACTTCAGTCGGTGCACATGGATAAAAGTGGACAACTATGGTAGAGGTAGTCAGAAACCCGATGAGAGCAGCGAGCGCGTGAGCTTGCTGAGGGCCCCATGAGGACGGCGTGCTCTTCTTGAGAAGATCTGTCAAAGGCCGAGCAACGTCTGCGAAGTTTTTGACGAAACGGCGAAAGTAAGAACACAGGCTGACGAACAAGCGCCCGTCAGAAGCAGAATGGGGCCCAGGGAAACAGCGTATGGCGTGAACTTTTTTCGGATCTGGTTGGACACCGGATGCGTCAACGAGGTGTCCCAACACGGTAATTTCACGGCACCCGAATTGACACTTCGTGGAGTTCAGTTTGAGTCCGGCTTTTTGGAAGACCGCAAGAATGGCGGCGAGTCGGCTAAGGTGGCTGCCAAACGTGGGAGATAAAACTAGAACGTCGTCAAGGTAACACAGACAGGCGGTCCATTTGTTGCCTCGCAGAAGAGAGTTCATCATACGTTCTAATGTCGCAGTAGCATTGCATAGGCCAAATGCATGACTTTGAACTGATATGCCATCCGGCGTGATCATGGTCCATTTCATCAACTGAAATCTGCTAGTAGCCGGACCGAAGATCGATGGACGAGAAGTATTCAGCTCTGTGCAAGAAGTTCAAGGCGTCATCGATGTGTGGTAGTGAGTAGACATCTTTTCGGATGATCTTGTTTAAATGGCTATAATCGACGCAGGAGCGCCAGGCACCATCTCTTATTTCTCACAAGTACGACAGGCCAATCCCAAGGGCTGGCTAATGGTTCGATGACCCCATTGCGGAGCATTTTGTCCACTTCTGATTGGATGGCTCGACGTTCAGCATGCGATACATGATAGGGACGCCGACAAATAGGATTCGTGTCTCCAGTGTTGATACGGTGGTGAACAACAGATGTATGTCCTAAAGGCTTGTCGCCGAAATTAAAGGTGTCATGGTATGATTCGAGGAGAAGACGTATGTCCGTGGCCTGTGCACAGGTGAGGTCAGGTGCAATCATCTTCGCAAAGTCATCCGTTAGGGAAGCAGAGCTGTGAACTCCAACTGGTGCTAAGAAAACGCTCTAGGCACTCACACTTTCAATATCGAATTCGGAAGTATTAGAAACGCTGGCCAAGAACATGCTGGCGGAAGCACTTGAGGGCACAGACTGAAATTGAAAATCGGAAGAACGACGTTGTTATTAGTAATCGTCACCATGGTATGCGGAAGAGCAACGTTCCGGTTCAAAAGCACGTCACTGATGGGGCGAAAGACATATTCACCGTCGTGAATATGTGGCTGTGCGGTAAAAGCCACGTAAGTGACTGCCCCAGGTGACAGACGCACATCTTGAAGCAAACACAAGTGCGGTGGAGCGGTGCTCGGAGCATCGGTGACTTGAGTCAGTTCCAACTGAAGAACACCGGTTGTGCAGTCGATGAGAGTGGAATGGTTGGATAAAAAGTCCAATCCAAGGATAATGTCGTGAAGTCAGTTGTCAATCACAGCAAAGAGAACAGAAGTAGGGCGGCCGACTACACTTATACGCGCAGTAAACATTCCAAGTACAACTAGCACGCCGCCGACGGCCACACGAAGGACTCAGGCCGCTGCTGGTGTGAGGACCTTTCAACTTCTACGTAGGCTTGCACTCATCACAGCCACGTGGGCTCCAGTGTCGACGAGTGCTTGGATAGGTAGGCCATCTATTTTAAAGTCGATCACACTACTCTGTGTGCGTAAAGACAGAGGATTTGCTGCAGTAGTGGGCAATGCCGCACCACCTCCGAGGGCTGCATTTCTCAGTTTTCCGAAAGGCTGCGGCCAAAAGCCACAGGGGACGAAAGGCGACGTGACTGCGGTGAATGGGAAGATTGGCGACGTGTTTGCGGTGAACGAAACTGGTGTCCGCGCAGCGATGGTGAGCAGCTGTACAACGTGTTCGTAGCAGACTTGACGGCGCGGATAGACTCGGTGGTGGGCGAAACATTGCGATCATTTCCGTTAAAACGGCTCAGCTTGGTTAGCGTGCGAAGTGTGGAGGACCACGAGTTGCGACAGTATCTGGCGACATGACCAATGCGGCGACAGGTGAAACATAGCGGCTGGTCGTCCGCGGTCCTCCACTCAGTCGGGCTGCGATAACGTTGTGAGAAGCGTCGAGGTGAAGAGAAAATAGCAGATGGGCGCTCGTTGGCTCCGGGGTTGGTGACAGCACAGACAGAATGTAGGCCAAAGTTTTCAAGTTCCTGTCGAACGATGGCTTGTACGAGGGGAACTGAAAGAGGGGTATCATCAGGGCTAACCAAACAGAAAGCTGCTGGCGCCTTCGCGTCCTGTTCAGGTCGAACGATTCGCACGACGTCCTTTGATGGCGACGCATGCTGCTGTGCGGGATGATCTCCACACGTCGATGTCGGCGGCAATATTGGGAAGTCTGGTGAATGGGTGCAGGACGCGTCGGCTATTGGCCTGCTCATTTGTCGGCATTATTTGATGATAGCATCAGCTGTAGAGAAGCTTTTCCACATGAGCAGATTAAGGGGGCCATCAGCAATTTCCTTGAACACATTCCCTACCTTTTCAGCTTCTGTCAAGTCGTAATGGGGTTTACGACAAAGCGCGAGCGCGCCCTGGATGTACGAAACATAGACCTCTGTGGGGGATTGGGCACGAGAGGGGACTTCCTGCTTTGCGGCAACCTTACGGCCGGCTGGTTTGCCAAACAACTCTGTTGACTTCTCTTCGCATTGGTACCTGCTAGTCAGCTCCTCTTCATCGTTTTCGAACCATAACTTTGCCGTGCCTCTTAGGTAGAACAACAAGCTAGCTAGCATAAGCGTAGGGTCCCATCTAAGGCACAATAAAGCACCATGCCTGTTGTAGACAGTGACCGGTCTGGTGAGACATCCAACGATATGCAGCAGTAAAGCAGTCAATCTTCGGCTTAGGTTTAGTTATAAAGGCCGGCATAATAATTATCCTTGATTATATGGGGCTAGTATTTGGCTTCCGTGGGGCTTGTAGATGTTCAGCAATTCACCGAGAAACAAAATGCAGGGCAGCAGCGTATATTGTGGTATTCCGCAATACACGCGAAGTGGAGCGAAGAAATTATGAAATTCGCGAGGGCTAATTGAAATCGGTTATCGCAGGACAGGGGTAATTGGAGATCGCAGAGATAGGCCTTCGTCCTGCAGTTTACATAAAGCAGGCGTATGAAGAGGATGATAATGATGATGATGATGATGATGATGAATGTAGCTTCAGTATAACACTAAATACTAACTTGCTAGCTGTAACTGCTACCAAATGACTGCGTTACAAACTGTGGCCTGTAGAATAGCTCACGTCTCAACTATAACACATTATGGTGAAGAAATAGTTTCATAAATCACAATCATAACTATGTTCTTCAAATAAAAATTTATTAGTGTTGAAGAGGAATAAAATATGAATCTGATTTCATATAGAGAAGGCTCTTTCATGTTTGTGTTTCCAAACAATACGGTGTCCATTTCGCCATTTACTTAATGTGGCGGGACATAACACCACATTATAAATCAGGTAGTGAAAATAAGCGCACACTAATTATGGGGCACTTCAGTGAGTGCAGCGCCTAAGTTCTTTCAGAAATGTGCAATGGGGCAATTCTAGAAGGCAGACACTGCATTCAATGATGCTTTCGTGGCTTCCGTGCCTTTCATGTTCGTTCTATGTACCGGGTAGGCACCTATTTAGCCGGGGGTCACGCTACGATGAGGCGAAGGGAACGATGGTGCTCCTGAAGACAATGAAAAGTGGACACAGAAACGTGGACTGGGATCCAGCCACAGAGATGCTTTTCTTGCAAATTACAATTTTATTAGAGATACAAAAAGAGTACCTTGCTGACTGTCTAAAATTATCAATATTTTCTATTACTTCATTAATTCAAGTTAACTTATTTAATCAAAATTCTTCACAATATTTTCATCACACATCTAAATTACAGTTCTAGTCTCAAGCTACAGAATTCTAATCTAGTTTGACTTTACTTCTTAGCATACGAAATACCGCCTGCTTCTTGGCCAATCCCTCATAGTGGGTATGCGCCACTGTCTGGGACACAAGACAAGACAAGACAAGACACAGCCTTGCTGGGCTCTCTTCCGTCTGCAGGAGCATTCGCTCTTTGTAAATATATTGTAGATAGATTTACACGCAAAAAAATTACCGACGATTACGTTACTTCCTAATGCGAAATTTGAGCGCAGCAAATAAGCTGTTTCACCTTTTCGATAGGTTGAGGCAAATAAATCGAACTGCAGGGTCATCTCGGCGGCGGCGATGACCTTCTGCTTCAGCCTCGCTTACTGCTGGTTGCTCTCGACGGCGGCGATGAGCCTCCGCTTCGGCGGCGCGAACGGCAGGGTCTTCTCGGCGGCGGCGCTTAGCCTCTGCTTCGGCGATGCGTATTCCTGGATCATCTCGACGGCGGCGACGGTAAGCTTCTGCTTCGGCGGCACGCACCTCTGGATTCTGACGGCGACGGCGCTGGGCCTCTGCTCTGGCAGCTCGTTTAGCAGCAGCAGCAGCAGCAGCAGCAGCAGCAGACGGAGGACTTCCATCTGTCGTCTCGCTCATGGCTCAGAAAGAACTGGCAGATAATTTCGCAGTGGCGAACGGCAGCGGCAATTTCGGCTCGGGCGGTGCACATATACAGATCCGCCGCCACCGATTTGGCTCTCTGATTGCCACCGCACAGGGCGAACGGCAGCGGAAATTTCGGCTCGGGCGGTGCACATATAGATCCGCCGCCACCGATCTGGCTCTCTGATTGCCACCGCACAGGGGTTGCATTGGAGGAGGAGCGAAGAAAGGAACTAAGTTCGAGCCGGCGCTTTGACAACCGGAGACTCGCAGGAAGAGGGGGGAGGGGGGCGGCGTGTACACCCAGCGGCAAACGATGGGGGCAGAAGCGCGCGCAGCAAGCGGACAACACGATAAAGGGAGGAGGGAAGAGATAGCAGCGACTGACTGATGCCGCTGACGCCGATAGTGAGTCAACCCCAGCTGCTGAGTTGGTTTCAGGGACAACGCCGCCGATGCCGACACAAACAATATGATACCCTCGCTTCCGCAGCGCTAAGAACCAGGTCTAGCCGTGGGAAGGTGGTCACGTATTCGTCGACGTGCCGGGGCCTACGTGAAATAACCGGCGCGTCGGCAACTGAAGAGCACCCTATCCGCCACACAAGAACAGGGGGGGGGGGGACCCTTTCCTCCTCTTTCTGCATGGCGGCGACGGTGTTCTATGCAGTCACGTTATCTTGACTCTCTAGCGGCGTCAGCGGCATCCAGCGGTATCAGTCGGTCGCTGCTAGCGCTGGGGGGATGAAACGGGGGCGGAGCTGGTTACGAGGCCGGCGACAACGCCGACGACGACGCGAAACCCAGGAACGGACGCCAAAGAGCTGCGCTCTAAAATTTTTATTTCCCTTTCGTGCTTTATGAAATAGGAAATGCCCTCAAGCTATGGTATTGTATTCTGCTAATTCTGTTGGGCTATTCGCGACGTTCCGCCGAAAATAGCGGAAATTGGCGCTTCATACGACAGTCCACTGAAATTGTCCAAAGTCCTTTAAAATGTACCATAATCTACCTTAAGATTAATACGTAACGATAGTTTTTAGCGATTACACTGCATTTGATTTTACTTGTCCTGCACTGTATTTATTTTTTTATTTATTTATTCCTCAAATGCCCCTGGAGAGTGTTTTACATGAGGGGTGGGCTGCTTCAAAGGAAAATGCGTTCGATGGCAGTCCTGAATGCAGTCACACTGGAGTGCTGCTTCTTCAGGCAGATCATTCCAGTCTCTCGCTGTATGTGGAAAAAGAATGAAGATGGGATGATGTGCGCGCATGCGGGGTGTACACTGACTTTGAATGATTAGTCCGGGATGAATGGCGGTGAGCTGGCGATATGACGCTGTTACCAATTGGGGCATGATAAAACTTGTGATATAGAATGAGCCTGGACACTTGACGTCTCGCTTGTAGTCTAGGAAGATTCGCATTAGATTTTAGTGCTGTGACACTTGTATATGAAGAATAGTCATGGAAGATGAATCGGGCTGGGCGGTTTTGGACAGATTCAAGCATGTTAGAAAGATCAGTATTATGAGGGTCCCAAATTGAGTATGCGTATTCAAGTTTGGGCCTTACCACAGATTTGTAGGCAAGTGTTTTTACTGGAGGAGGGGCAAATTTCAGATGTCGCCGGAGGAAGCCTAAGGTGCGGTTAGCCTCGTTAGTTATTTTAGCGATGTGAGACGACCATGAAAGATTTTGAGTTAAGATAAGCCCCAAGTATTTATAACAGGTCACAGATGATATTATTGAATTAGCTAAGAGATATGTGGGTGCTACATAAGAGTGCGGACGATTGAAAGAGATTAATGAGGTTTTATTTACATTTAATGACATTAACCATGTCTTACACCATTTTTCAACCGTTTGTAAGTCACGCTGCAGGGCAGGTATATCTGAGCTATTGTTAATGGGTCGGTAAATAACAGAGTCGTCCGCAAATAGGCGTATGTTAGAAGATATGTCATTAGGAAGGTCATCATTGTAGATTAAAAAGAGGAGCGGGCCGAGAACAGAACCTTGAGGAACCCCAGAAAGTACAGGAGACAGAGGGGATGAAAAGTTATTTGCAAAAACGAACTGTTGTCGGCCGGTCAGAAAGCTGCGCAACCAATTATAAATTAAGGAATTGAGATTCAGGACTGAAAGTTTCAAGAAAAGACGGTTGTGGGGTACCTTATCAAAAGCTTTCTCGAAGTCTAAAAACAATGAGTCTACGGGTACATTAAGGTCTAATGGGGAACTGATGTCATTTGCAAAGAGCGCAAGTTGAGTATCGCAAGATAAATTCTTAAGAAATCCGTGCTGACTATGATGAAAGAAGTTGTTAGAAATTAGAAATCTAATGATGTGGGAAAAGATTACGTGTTCCAACAGTTGGGAACAAACCATGGTAATGGAAATAGGCCGGTAGTCAAGACATAACGTAGAAGAAGCTTTTTTGGGGACTGGAATGATCTTACCTGTCATCCAGTCCTGTGGCGCCACTCCAGACGATAGTGACTGCTGAAAAATGTGTGATAAGATGACGCTAGTGACATCTTTTGTATTCTTAAGCACTTTCGCGTTAATTCCGTCAATGCCAGCCGATCAAGTTAGCTTCAAAGATTCTATTAGTCTGCAAATGCCATGAGGTTCAAACGTGATGGCAGGCACGGGAGGATATTCAGGGTTAGGAAAATAAGGAAGATTGCCATCAGATTCTTTTGTAAAAACTGAACAGAATGTTGAATTAAGTGTTGTTGCAAGTTCAGTATCAGCAATAGGGACGCCATTTCGGTCAAGTAGATTTATCGATTTCTTTGGGCATGGATTGACAACCTTCCAGAATTGACGAGGGTTATTAAGTAGCATATCAGGAAGTGAGGTTGAAAAGAATGATCGCTTAGTTTTGTTAGCTTGTGACTGAAACATTTTGTCAATACAGCGGTACTTTTCCCATGTGCGCGACATGTTAGATTGCTTGGCGATACGATAAAGCCTTTTCTTTCTATTGTTCAGGCGTTTTAATGTTGTTGTTAATATTCACTTGTATAACACTTTGTTGAATATTGCAACGTCACTAAACCGTGGTTGCCATTGGGATATAGCCAAAATAATTCGTAATTTTAAAGTACAAACAGGAACTTAGGAACTTCAAATCGAAATCGGTTATTGCAATTTCGTCAATATTTAGGTACTCGTTCATTAAATATTTTTGTAATCGTTGAATTATATGCATATAGCATTCTGCAATTTAGGCATTCGGGCAGACTTATGCTCTGATAGTAATTTAATAAACTCCTTAAATTGACAACCGCAGAATTCAATCGAAGCCACATTGATGTGGTTGATAATGGACGGATGTGCGCTGGGTAATTGATCTCGAATAGTTACCGGTGCCATCACTTTTTGAACACGCACTACTACATCAACGCCTTCATCTCATTGTGGTGCTATACAAGGCCGTAATATATTTGGAAGAGGGAGGCGTAGCTTTGTTGTGGTGTCATGAGCCAAGGGATATAGAAGCTTTTGACTTGCCGGTCGTCATGATCGACGGGATGTAGAGGCGTAGGTCTGTACGACCTTCAATTTGTACCTCTTATTAAGTAACCCTGATGCCCCGAAAACAATGGTCATAGCAACGTGACGAAGCAAACCATAGTATTTTCTGTTTATTACAATGCCGAATCGCAAAATGTCACTTGCCACAAAATACCCCAAACACTCACTGAAAGCGGTCCACACGACTTCGACAAAAGCACAAAATAGGCCTATAAATTCGAAAAAGCCACATCTTGAATTTGCATGAGCACAGTTTTTTTCTTCTTCTAAAAGTTGTATTACAGCGCACGTGCATAATGGTTTGCTTCAGACGCAAAACTGTGCCAATCGAAAAGCATTACCTTCGGCGGGGACAGTTATACAACTACGGCTTTAAAGCAGCGCCACTGTTGCGCTATCCTTCTTATTCTAAATATAATAATAGTATATCATACAATTTACCACTTATTATCTTTGACAAAGCAGTACCGGCGCTGGCTGGGCCTGGCCCTCTTCGCGATCGGCCCACGTACAGGGGATGCTTAAGGCCTGCTTCAACTCCACCAGGGGGACCCGGTATTTAAATGTGTTCGAGATCAGCCCACGTAGAGGAGCGCCTAACGTCTGCTTCACCTCCGCCGTGGGGAGGACGGGGGGGCGCAGGACAATCTTCGTAATCGGCCCACGTAAGGGGTGTGCTTAAGGTCTGCTTTACCTCCGCATTGGGCGGTCCCGGTATTGCACTACCTGTGGGATCGGCCCACGCATGAGCATTGATGAACGCCTGCTTCACCTTCGTCGTGGGCGGCGCCGGTATGGCACTATCTTTGGGATCGGCCCACGTAGGGGGAGTACCTTACGCCTGTTTACCCCAGCGGCGGGCGTGCCAGGTATAGCCCTACCTTCGGGATTGGCACATCTACAGGAAGTGCCTAACGGCTGCTTTACCTCCGCCGCGGACGGGCCCGCTATTGCAGTGTCTTCACGACCGGCCCAGTTTGGGGAGTGCTTAACGCCTATTTCACCTCCGCCGCGGCCGAGCTCGATATTGCATTTTCTTCGGGATTGCCCACGTATGGGGAGCGTTACGCCTGCTTCACATCCGCCCCGGGCGGGCCCGGCATTGCACTAACTTAGCGATCGGCCCACGTACGGGGGATGCTTAAGGCCTGCTTCACCTCCGCCGCGGGGACCCGGTATTTTAATTTCTTCGGGATCGGCCGACGTATGGGGAGCGCCTGACGCCTGCATCCCCTCCGCTGTGGGGTCCCAGTATTCCACAATCTTCGGGATCGGCCCATGTATCGGGTGCGCTTAACGCCTGATTTACCTCCATATCAGGCGGGCCCTGTATTGCACTATCTTCAGGATCGGCCCATGTACGGGGAACTTCCTAACGCCTGCTTTGCCACCGGAACGGGCGGGCCCGGTATTCGATTATCTTCGGGATCGGCCCAGGTACGGAGATTGCCTAACGCCTGCTTTACCCCTGCCGCGGACAGACCCGGTATTGGCATACCTTCGTGGTCGGCCCACGCATGAGGATTGCCTAACGCCTGCTTCACATCCGCCGCGGACGGGTATGGTATTGCAGCATCTTCGGGATTGTCCCACGTATGGGGAGTGCTTTCGCCTGCTTCACCTCCGCTGCGGGCCGGCCGGGTATTGCACTAACTTCGGGATCGGCCCACGTAAAAGCCTTACGCCTGCTTTACCCCTGTCGTGGGCGGGCCCGGTTTTGCCCTGTCTTCGATATCGGCACAGCTAGGGTGAGTTCCTAACCGGTACTTTACCTAGCTTCTTATTTGGCTCACGTACGGCGGGCGCCTCACGCCATCTTCAGCTCTGCCGTGGTCGGGCATGGTAATAGACTTCCTTCGGGATCCGCCCACGTACGGGGAGAGCCTAACGCCTGCTTTACCTCCACACTGGGAGGCCTGGTATGGACCTACCTTCGGGATAGGCCCACATATGGGGATTGCTCAACCCCTGCTTTACTTCCGCAATGTTTGGGCCCGGTCTCGGACTAACGTCGGGATCGGCCCCCGTAAGGGGGGTGCTTAACGCCTGCATCACCTTCCCCGTCGCCGGGCCCGGTATCGCACAATCTTCGGGATCGGCCCACGTATGGGAAGCTCTTTAGCCTGCTTCACCTCCACCGCGGGCGGCCCCGGTATAGTAATATCTCCGGCTTCGGCGCACGTATGGGGAGTGCCTAACGCCCACGTCACTACCGGCGCGGACGGGCCCGGTATAGCACTGTCTTTGTGATTCGTGTGTTGTAGTTGACAATGTGAGTGCGTTTGCTTTAGTTGACGCCTGGGCGGCAGTTTCTGTTATGAGCCTGTCCTTGCATAATCGTCTTGGGCCAAAAGTTATGTTTTCTTGGGATCGGAACGCTACCTTTCGTGGAGTTGGCGGGGAAATGTTACGCCCACTTGGGGTCTATTCTGTTGCAGTTACGATAGGGGACCAGACATTTCGAAGTGAATTTACTGCGCTTGCACGTACAACGCATGACATTATTTAGGAATTGATTTCTTGCGTGAGTGGGGGGCAACTTTAGATTGTGGAAGTGGTGCGATTCCTCTTCGCCGAGACGCGCGAACTTCAATGACAGATACCACCAGTGATGCCCCAGACGTTCTCTCCGTGTCACAAGATGTGTGTTTGCCCCGTCAGACTGCAATGTTTCTACCTGTCAATACTTCTCGCCCTCGTACAGGTTCCTGTTGTGGTTTAGGCGAGCCCGATTATAACAATGCCATCAAGAAAATTGGGATAGTCCCTCGCCGCCTCATTGTCGCCGCCTCGCCGCCTCATTGCTTGTGGACAGTCAACCTTTCAACCCAATCCATAACACTGCCGCTAGGACTTAAACTGGCAACTTTTGATAAACAAGCCATTGCCAGTGTCGGAGTGCTTGAAATGTCAACTGCCGTAAAAAGATCCAACCCCCCTTCCAACCATGATAATTCTGCTGACTTTAAGCGCATGATTAACAAGTCGCTGTCTTCTAGTGAGCAGAGTCTGCTGGAAGCTGTGCTCGCTCGCTACGCCACAGACAGACAGACAGACAGACAGACAGACAGACAGACAGACAGACAGACAGACAGACAGACAGACAGACAGACAGACAGACAGACAGACAGACAGACAGACAGACAGACAGACAGACAGACAGACACAGACAGACAGACAGACAGACAGACAGACGGACGGACGGACATACGGACGGACGGACGGACGGACGGACGGACGGACGGACATACGGACGGACGGACGGACGGACGGACATACGGACGGACGGACGGACATACGGACAGACAGACAAGAAACTTTAATTTGTCCGAAGGGACTACGTTGTAGTCGCGGGCCGCAGCCACGCCGGGGGCGGAAGGCCGTGGTCTTCAGCCCTGTCGCAGGCCCTCTGGACAGCCCGAAGCTGGACTTGAAGGTCATCGCTCTTGACGGCTTCATCCCAGTCTTCTTGCCTGTTGAAAGGCGAGTGGCGCAACGCAGAACATTGCCACAGCATGTGGTTCAAGGTAGACGGTTCCTCGCCGCAGTCTGGGCAGCGGGGATCCATACCCGCAGTGTGGCGGCTCAGCCTTGAGCGAGACGGAAAGGAGCCCGTCTGCCGCATTCTCAGCAGTGACGCCTGGGGTCTGCCCAGCTTCGGGTGAGGAGCCGGAAACTATCTGCGTCCCAGCTGGTAGTGAGCAGTTATCTCATGGAAAGTTAGCAGTGGGTCCGTGGTTCGGGCAATCCCCTACGAAGCTGGGCCCCTCGGACCGGCGCGGTTGATGAGACGTCGCGCCTGGCCGTGGGCGAGCTCATTCGGGTTGATCGAGCCGGGGGAGACGTTTCGGCCCATGTGAGCCTGGAACCAAGTGATGACGTGACGGGCCGTGCCTGTCTTGCGGGTCCTCAGCACTGCTGCAGCCTCGGCCGAGTCCGAGCCGGCGAGAAAGGCCATCGCCGCCGACCTGGAGTCTGTGAAGATATGCGTGCGCCCGGGTTCGCACAGAGCCAGCGCCACTGCGACTTGCTCTGCGACGGACGCCGTCGAGCGTTGTATAGACGCCGCATTCAGCATCTTGCCCTGGGGGTCAACCACCGTGGCCACGTAGGAGTTTAAGCCGGGATACCGCGCCGCGTCAACATAGCACGCGAGCTCTGGGTTCTGCAGGACAGTCTTGATGAGTGCTCGGGCTCTGGCTGCGCGCCGGGCCTCGTTGTGCTGTGGATGAACGTTCCTCGGGAAGGGGGAGAATCGAAAGGCGTCCCTTTCACCCTCGCAGAGCGGGACTGTGCACGACTGCTCGGCCATGGCTGCCAGACCCGCCATATTGAGTATTCGACGGCCGGCCTTGGCGGTAGAGAGGCGAACGATCTGTGCCGTTCTCTGTGCTTCGACCACTTCGCTCAGGGTGTTGTGGACCCCGAGTTGCATCAACTTCTCCGTGCTGGTCGTCGCGGGGATGCTGATAACTCGTTTAAGGCTCATCCTCATGAGTGCGTCGATCTTGTTCTCCTCTGACCACGACCAGCTCAGCGCAAAGCCAAGTAGTTGATATGGCTCATGAGGAAGGCGTGGTAGATCCTTATGAGGTTGGCTTCGCTGATGCCCCCCTTCCTGCTCGTCACTCGCGAAACGAGTCTGAGCATGTTCTCCGTCTTCACGCTCAGGCGCGCGATCGTTTGCGCGTTGCTGCCCTTTGCATTGAGGACCAGTCCGAGCACCCTGAGAGAATCCACCCTCTGGATGCGCTGACCCGTCTTCGTTCTGAGTTCGATCGGTACTTGGTCCAGCGTCGTGTCGAACTTGCGGCCTTTTCTGTAGGGCCTATACAGCAAGAGTTCCGACTTGGTCGGCGAGAGGACCAGTCCCGTGCCCTCGAGGAATTCTTCCGTGACGTGCACGGCCTCTTGCAGGGCGCGCTCCACGGCTGTGTCTGACCCACCGCCGCACCAGACGGTGATGTCGTCCGCGTAGAGAGCGTGATTAAGATTGGCGGCCCCGATTCGGTCGAGTCGGACTGATAGGTCTCTCATGGCGATGTTGAAGAGCAGTGGAGATAACACCGCACCCTGCGGCGTGCCGCAGGCTCCCAGTGCTTATCCGTCCTTCTTGATCTGGCCCAACGTGATCGTGGCCTTGCGATCTCTTAGGAAAGAGCTCACGTACACATGGAAGCGTTCGCCAAGGTTCAGTCTCGTCACAGAGTCGAGGAGGTGCTTGTGTTTGACCGTGTCGAAGGCCTTAGCGATGTCCAGCGCCAAGATGCCTCGGACGTCTCTCGTGACCACGTCGACTATCTGCCTCTTGATCAGCAGCATGGCCTCTTGAGTGGACAGCGAGGGTCTGAAGCCGACCATATTCGGTGGGAGGAGGTGTCGTTCCTCGACATGTTTCGATATTCTGTTGTGGGTGACATGCACCGCCACCTTGCCCACGCAAGACGTGAGCGAAGTGGGTCGCAGCCTGTCTATGGCTGGTGTCTTGCCCGGCTTCGGAATTAGGGTCACCGTGGCTTCGTTCCAGGCATCCGGTACGATGCCGGACTCTCAGACATCGTTGATTTCTTTAGTGAGCAGTTCGATCGAGCCGTCGCCCAGATTTCGAAGGAGTCTGTTCGAGATTCCATCCGGCCAGGGCGCCGATCTTCCATTGAGGCCTTGAAGGGCCGCTCTGACATCCGAGACGGAGAAGGGGTAGTCGAGCTCCTCGTCCGCCTTGCCGCCATAGGCCGGGTAAACTTCTGGTCCAGAATGCCCGATGGGGAGGTAGCGACGCGCCACTTCGTCCATCACTTCGTTCTTAGATGCGCCTTCGCTATTGAGCTTGTGGACCAGCCTATCGATGGCCAGAGTGTGGTTTCTCTTGGACTGTGTGTCGTCCAACAACTGCATGAGGAGGTTCCACTTGCCTCTCGCACGCATCTGGCCGTCGACCGACGCGCAAACTTTGTTCAATTGCTGCTGGCCGAGCTCTTTGCAGTGCGATTCGATATCGCGGTTGAGGGCCGTGATCCTCCTCCGGAGGTTGCGATTCAGCTTCTGCGTCTTCCATCTGGCCGTGAGGGAATTCTCGGCTTCGAGCAGGTGCGCCAATCGAGCATCCATGCGGTCGACCTTGAGGGCCATTTCAATGGTCCTGGTGACCGCAGCTACGTCCTTCTTGAGCTGCGCTACCAGGTCCGCAAACGACTCGTATTTTTCATGGTCATCCTGCCTTCTCTATCGGAAGGCGTCCCAGTCGACTATTTCGAAAGCCCTCTGCGGGGCCGCACTGTCCGGTAGGGAGATTTCCATGATGTAGTGGTCACTGCCCAGGTTCTCTTGTAAGTTGTGCCACTCCGCTCCCGGCGTTTTCTTGACGAAGGCCAGGTCTGGGGTGGTGTCTTTCGAGACCGAGGTTCCCATGCGTGTGGAGTAATGGGGGTCGGTTAGTTCCAGGGAGCTGTCAGTCACTCCCTGCAGGAGTCTGCAGCCTTTGGGAATGCTTCTCACATAGCCCCAGGCTTCGTGCGGCGCGTTGAAATCTCCAGCCATAACAAGTGGCGTCTCCCTCGCCTTAGACGATGCCTTGGTTGTTAGGCTGTAGAGGGTCTGCTGGTTGTCCCTAGGAGAGCAGTACACATTGATAACGTAGACGTTGTTGTTCAGCCAACTGTTGGGTATGATCTCGACGATCAACGCTTCCAGATTGATGAAGCCAAGACGGAGATCGTGCTCCTGGAAGGTGCACTTCCTTGCAATAATAATCGCGATGCCGAGCCCGCTCTCCGCCAACGATGAGACAGCTCGGTATCCCTGGAGGGAAATAGTTTCCAATCCTGTTTCCTGTAGTAAAATGACGTGGGGCCTCTCTAGTGGCTCCCGGGCCTTGATGAACTGCACCAGTTGAGGCCTGAGCCTCCGGAAGCTCGCGTAGTTCCACTGCCACACGATGAGCGCACTATCCGGTCTGGCCATGGTTGGGCATGTTGGACCGGAGGTGGGCTGGGGTGCCATCTTGCTCGTCAGCCCCGGACTCCTTCGTCTGTTTCGTCTGTTTCACTCTGTCGGCCCAGGTGGGACCTCTTGCGATGCGCACATTGGACTTCGAGCGGCCCCTAGATTGAGAGCGCCCTCGTTGCGCGGAGCGCCCACGTGAGCGGGAGCGCGTTCTAGAGCGGGAAAGACTGCGCGAGCGGGAGCGTCCCCTCGAAGAGCTCCTCTTCCGTAGCACTGACGTCAGTGCCTGGCTCACCTCACGTGCCGCGTTGGCGCCCTTCTTGGCGTCGTCAGTTTTCTTCCGCCGACGCCTTCGGCGTCTCTGCCTGACGACATACGGCGTTTGGAAGTGTTGCTCGCACTTACGATCAGCCGTTGGGTGAGGGCCTCCGCATATGCCGTATTTCACCTCACAGTGGTGGCCTTCAGTGGGGGACGCGGCTCCACATCCCCTGCAATTAATTATTCACACTCGGGGTCGGGCATACATCGGCCCTCTGGCCCAGTTCCCCACAACCGTAGCACACATCAACTCGCCTTCTGTATAAAGAGCAGGGCAGCATGCCCGCACCACAAATGACAAAGTTCGGCACCCTCAGTTCATCGAACAGGATAACCGTGGTGGTGGTCTTGATGCGACGCACCTCCAACGCGGTGGAATTGCGCTGGTGTACGATCATGGCGCGGAGCTGAGCGTCGTTGAAATCGATGTCGACTCTCCTCACAACACCCTTGCATGTATTGTCCGAAGCGGCCATGAACGCGGCCACTTCAAAGACCGCTTCGCGCAGGTGGATCTGCTGAACCATCGCGTAAGCACGCGCGTTCTTTTCTTCTCGCGTTGAGACGACGTAGATGTTTTGCACGTTGTTTGGGCAGACGATGTCTTCACCAACCTCGTCGGGTGAAAGCGCCGCCGCCATAGCCAGCGCTTGTGCCACTCTAATTGTGTTGATCTTTTTCACGTCGAGACCACGCCTTGGCCTAACGATGATTCGAATATGATCCCGTAGCAGTATCGGGAGCCTTGAGGCTGCGGCCAGCTTCTTCAGCGCGTTCCGCGGGGCTGCCGTGCGGCGGCCGCCCCTGAACTCGAGTGCCTAGCAGTCGTCTTCGCTATTCAGAAGTTCCATCCGTATCTACATGGCCGCGCATTCGTGATAGTAACTGACCATCATGCACTCTGTTGGCTGGTTGGGCTACCTGACCCGTCGGGCCGGTTGGTCCGCTGGGCTTTGCGCCTTCAAGAGTAAAGCTTTTCCGTTAACTACAAGAGTGGACGCTGTCGCACGGATGCTGATTGCCTATCCCGTCTCACTTCGCCGCAGACTAAAGCTGAGGATGATGACTTCGATGACTACCTAGTTTCCATCTCTTCCGACTTTCCAGACCTGCTTACCTTCGAGAGCGAGCAACGCTGCGACCCTACCCGGCAATCCCTACGGGCAACTGCACGTGAGCCAGCAGAAACAATACCGTTTACTTTACGCTATGGTTTGCTGTACAAAAAAATTGCTCGGCTGATGGTCCCTGTTCGCTTCTAGTTGTGCCTGAGAACCTGCGCCCTATACTGTCCTTCGTTCCATGTATGACGATATCATATCCGGGCACCCTGGCTGTGCACGCACACTACACCGACTTAGAGATTTTTCTGGCCCAAGCTCTGGAAAACAACGAAACAGTATGTCGCCAGCTGTACTGTTTGCCAGGGCCACAAGCAAACGACGACGGCCCCAGCAGGCTATTTACCACCAGTAAGGCCACCGACGTTACTCTTTGAAAAAGTCGGCATTGACTTGCTTGGCCCGCTCCCAAAGACGTCAGCTGGCTACCGCTGGATTATAGTTTGCGTAGATTAGCTTACTCGCTACACGGAAACGGTGGGCTTTCTATCTGCCACTGCAGCAGATGAATCTTCATTTTTGTTGCATCACGTCATACTCCGTCACGGCGCTCCCCGTGTTGTCATCAGTGACCGTGGACGGCAATTCGCCGCCGACGCCGCTGAAGAACTTTTATGGCTTTGTGGTTCTGCATATCGTCATTCCAATCCTTACCACCCGCAAACCAATGGTCTCACGGAGCGAACGAATCGACCCCTTACCAACATGTTATCAATTTATGCCGCCGCTGACCACAAGAATTGGGACGCCGTCTTACCTTTTGTAACGTACGCGTACAATAGTGCCAAGAACGAAGTTACTGGATATGCGCCGTTATTTTCGCTGTGCGCGCGCGCTCCCCAGAGCTTTCTGGACACTATTCTACCTTCATAGCGCCAATAAGATCTTTCCATTACCCAAATTCTGTGTCGTGCTGAGGAAGCACGTCGACTGGCGCATCTTAGGACGTTGTCCTCACAAGGCAAAAGCAGAATTCTCTATGATGCGCGGCATATTCCTTTCAGCTTTACTCCCGGTGATTATGTTTGATGTGGACACCTGTTCGCAAAAAGGGATTGTACCGCAAGTTTTTCGCCACTTAAACCAGACCATTACTTATGCTCGGCCGCTTGAGTGATGTGAACTATGTCGTCGTCAAAGTGACGGCAAGTAATCGGCTTTCACGTGCGATGCAAGTTGTTCACGTGGCGAGACTGAAGCAGTACAATGGCAGGTCCCTTTAGCTCGCACAGCGACGTTTGTCTGCCCTCGGGGAAAATGTCGCAGCACTGTGTGACTGAGGCAGAGAAAGAAGAAATAGAGTGTGCGCGCATGATCTCGGTGTACTCTGCGCTGGCTGGGCCTGGCCTGTTGCTTCCCTCTCGGACCTCTTTTCACCTTGTAATAAACATCATTCGTAACAATATACTGTAGATAGATTTACACGCGAAAAATTTTTCTTTTCGTTTCGTGCTTTATCAAATTGGAAATGCTCTAAAGTTTGGTATTGTATTTTGCTATGTTGGGCTATTCACGACGTTCTGCCTAAAATAGCAGAAATTAGCTCTTCGCACGACAGTGGAGTGAAATTGTCCAAAGTCCTTTGAAATGTACCATAATCTGCCTTAAGATTAATACCTAAGTATAGTTTTTTCGCGATTACACTGCATTTGATTTTGCATGTCCTGCACTTTGTTGAATATTCCAACGTCACTAAACCGTTGTTGCCATTGGGATATAGCCGAAATAATTCGTAATATTAAAATACCAACAGTAGCGTAGGAACTTCAAGTCCAAATCAATTATTACAAGTTCTTCAATATTGAGCTACTCGTTCATCAAATATTTTTGAAATTGTTGAATTATACGCATATAGCATTCTGCAATTTAGGCATTGATACACACTTATGCTCTGAAAGTAATTTAATAACCTCCTTAATTTGAGAACCACCGATATCAATCGAAGCCGCTTTGATGTGGATCATAATGGACGGTTTCGCGCTGCGTCATTGTTTTCGAATAGTTAACGACACCGTCACTTTTTGAAGACGCACTACTACATCAATGCCTTCATCTCATTGTGGTGCTATACGTACAAGGCCGTAATATATTTGGAAGAGGGAGGCGTAGCTTTATTGCGGTGTCATGAGCCATGGGCTACGTAACTCTTATGCCCCGAAAACAATGGTAATAGCAACGTGACGAAGCAAACCATAGTATTTTCTGTTTATTACAACGCCGAATCGCAAAATATCACTTGCCACAAAATACGTCAAACACCCACTGGAAGTGGTGCACACGACGTCGACATAAGCACAAAATAAACCAATAAATTCGAAAAATCCAAATATTGAATTTGCATGAGCACAGTTTTCTTTTTCTTCTAAAAGTTGTATTACAGCGCACGTGCATCATGGTTTGCTTCACAGGCGAAATTGTGCCAACCGAAAAGCATTACCTTTGGCGGGGACAGTTCTACAACTACGACTTTAGAACAGCGCCACTTTTGCACTATCCGTCTTATTCTCAATATAATAATTCCAAAATCATACAATTTACCACTTATTATCCTTGACATAGCAGTACCGGCGCTAAAGCACAGTACAGTACAGTACATTTAGCAGATTCCAGGTATCGAATTACACGTGTCTCGGCATTTCGCGTTCCTAATATTCAGAAACATGAAGAGCAAATTAGGGTCTATTAGAGAAAAATTAAATGAAATTGGCTTGAAGATGAACGTAGGCTTTAATTCCGGTTTGTGCACAAGAATCTAGCGCCGGGCCATATTGCCCCCCTATTGTCACTGGGGACAGGAATAAGACGCATGCGCAACCAGGCCCTTCTCTCGAGTATGAATGGGCCGATGAGCGTCACCTTTCAAACGCGGTGGTGGGTTGCGCCACCAAGCTGTTGTAGTCAGAATGTCTAATGTCCCACCTATGTTAAAAAAAGAAAGAAACATCCACACGAATAATTGCCACATGCAAACTTTCTGAACTCCTATTGGGAGTTTATATGCCTCCGATGTTTGTCGTTTCTCTACTTTTCTTCCAGCAATCTTCCAATTGCCTTTTACTAATCTCTATTGCACATGTTATATTTCCGCCTGTTCTTCCTGAACCCAAGGCCTTCAGGAGGCCAGAGAAGCCTAAACCGACTGCAGGGCACATCTGTTCACATTCTAATAAAACATGCTCCATCCTTTCCCTAGCTATGCCGCACCGAGCAAATGCTTCTTCTTCCTTGTTGTATCTCGCTTGATAAGTGCGTGTTCTAAGGCATCTCGATCTCGCTTCGAAAAGTAATGACCTTCCCTCTGATATATCATAAATTGTTTTTTTTCCTGATTTCGTTTTTCCCCCTTAAATAGTTACTCATAGTAGGTTTCTTTTCCATTGCCAACACCCAGAGTTGTTTGGCAAACCAGCCGGCCGTACAATTGCCTTAAAGCAGCAACTGGCCTCTCGTGCCCAATCCCCCAATGAGTCCTATGTTTCGTATATCCAAGATGTGCTGCCGCTTTATCATTAGGCCGATCACCACATGACACAACCTGAGAATTTCGGGCATGTGCTTAAGCGCATTGCTGACGCCGCCTTTTATCTGCTCATGTGGAAAAGCTGTTTTACAGTTGATGCCATGATTAAAGAGTGCCGACAGTTCGCGCAGGCGAAAAGCCGACGCGCCGTGCACCCATTCACTAGACTTCACAATACTGCTGCAACGTCGGAGTAAGAATGTCAGACCTCATAGCAGCATGCGTCGAGATCAGTGGGCACGATGCGAATCGTTCGACGTGAACTGGACGTGATGGCGCCCGCAGCTTTCTTTTCGCGTAGCCCTGATGCTCCCCCTATTTCACTTCCCCTCGTGCAAGAAGGGAATTTGAAAACTTTAGCCTACATTCTGTTTGTGCTGTCACCAACCTAAAAGCCAACAAATGCCCTTCGACTATTTTCGCTACACCCCGACGCTTCCCTTCGCGTTATCGCAACCCGACTCAGTGGAGAACCGCGGGCTACCAGCCGATATGTTTCACCTGTCACCGCGCTGGTCATGTCACCAGATACTGACAAACTCGTGGCCCTGAACACCTCGCACGCCTAAAACCTGAGCCGTTTTAGTGGAAATGGACCATTGATAATAATGGTAGGCCCGGTATTACCCTACCTTCGCGATCGGGCCACGTATGAGGGTTGCCTAACAGCTGCATCACCTCTGTCGCGGGCGAGCTCGCCATTGGGCCATCCTCGGGATCGGTCCAGGTATAGGGCGTGCCTAACTCCTGCTTCCCCTCCTCCGCGGGTGGGCCAGGCATTTCACTATCTCCGGGTTCGGTGAACTTATGGGGAGTGCCTAATGCCTAATTTAAGTCGCCCGTGGGTACGCCCGGTACTGCCCTACATTCGGGATCGGCCCTAACCTAACGCCTACGTCACGTCCGCCGCGGACCGGCCCGGTATTGCACTGTCTTCGCGATCTTGCCCGCGTATGAGAATTGCTTAACGCCTGTTTCAACACCGTTGGGGCCGGGCCCGGTATTGCATTGTCTTCGGGATCGCCTTCGTATGAAGTGTTCTTAACGCCTGCCTCACGTCCGCCGCTCCCGGGACCGCTATTGAACTATCTTCGAATTCGGCCCAGGTATTGGGAGCGCTAAACGCCTGCTTCTCCTCCACCGAAGGCGGGCCCGCTATTGAACTATCTTCGCTAGTGCCCCACGTATCTGGCGTGTTTAACCCCTGCTTCACTTCCGCCGTGTGCGGGCCCGGTATTGCACTAACTTCGCCATCGGCCCACGTGCGGTGAATGCATAAAGCCTGCTTCACCTCCGCCGCGGGGTCCCGATATTTCAATATTTTTGGGATTGGCCCATGTATGTGGAGCACTTAACGCCTGCATCACCTCCACCGCGCGCGGCCCGGCTATTGCACTCTCTTTGAGATGGGCCCACGTATGAGAATTGCCTAACGGCTGCTTCACCTCTGCCGCGGGCGGGCCTGGTATTGCACTGTCTTCGCGATCTTTGTCCGCGTTTGGAGGGTGCTTAACGCCTGTTTCACCTCCGTCGCGCCCGGGACCACAATTTAATTACCTTTGGTATCGGACAACGTATGGAGAGTGCCAAGCGCCTCCTTCACCACCCCCGCAACCGGGCCCGGTATTGCAATATCTATGGGTTCAGCCCACGTATCGGGAGCGCTTAACGCCTGCTTCACCTCCGCCGCAGGTGGGCTCGCAGGTCTGCCCCCGTATCGGGCGTACTTAACACCTGCTTCACCTCCAGTGCGGGTGGGCCCGGTATTGCACTAACTTCGCCATCGGTCCACGTACGGCGAATGCTTAAGGCCTGCTTCACCACCGCCACGGTGTCACCTGCGGGGTCACCTTCCCCTCCGCCACGTGTTTGGAGCACTTAACGCCTGCATCATCTCCGCCGCGCGCGGCCCGGGTATTGCACTAACTTCGGTATGGGCCTCCGTATGGGGTGCGCCTATCTCCTGTTTCACCACCGCTGCGGGTGCCCGGTATTGCACAATCTTTGGGACAAGCCGACGTATGGGGGTCTTATGCCTGCTTCAGCTCCCCTGCGACCGGCCCCGGTATTGTATTATCTTTGGGTTCGGCCCACGTGTTTGGAGCGCTTAACGCCTGTGTCGTCTCCGCCGCGGGCGCGCCTGGCTTTGCACCATATTCGGGATTGGCCCACTTATGGGGAGTGCTTTCGTCTGCTTCACCTCCGCCACGGGCTGGCCCGGTATTGCACTAACTTCGGGATCGGCCTACGTAAATGAAGTGCCTTACGCCTGCTTTACCCCTGCCGTGGGAGGGCCCGGTTTTGCCCTATCTTCGATATCGGCACAAATAGGGTGAGTGCCTAACGGGTACTTTACCTCCGCCGCGGGCGGGCCCAGTATTGCACTAGCTTCTGGATTGGCCCACTTACGGAGGGTGCCTCACCCCAGGTTACACTATGCCGTGGTCCTGCACGGTAATAGATTACCTTCGGGATCCGCCTACGTACGGGGAGAGCCTAACGCCTGCTTTACCTCATCACCGGGTGGCCTGGTATGAACCTACCTTGGGGATCGGCCCATGTATGAGGATTGCTCAACGCCTGCTTTACCACCGCCGTGTGTGGGCCTGGTCTCAGACCAACGTCAGGATAGGCCCACGTAAGGGGGTGCTCAACGCCTCCATCACCTTCCCCGCCGCTGGGCCCGGTATCGCACAATCTTCGGGATGGGCCCACGTATGTGGAGCTCCTTAGCCTGCTTCCCCTCCGCCGCGGGCAGCCCCTGTATTGCAATATCTCCGGGTTCGGCGCACGTATGGGGACTGCCTAACGATCACGTAACTACCGGCGCGGGCGGGCCGGGTATTGCACTGTCTTTGCGATTGGTGTGTTTTAGTTGACAATGTGAGTGCTTTTGCTTTAGTTGACATCGGGGGAGCAGTTTCTGTTATGAGCCTGTCCTTCAAAAATCGTCTTCGATCAAAAGTTATGTTTTCTTGGGATCGGAACGCTGCCTTTCGTGGAGTTGGCGGTGAAATGTTACGCCCACTTGGAGTCTATTCTGTTGCAGTTACGAAAGGGGACCAGACATTTCGAAATGAATTTACTCTGCTTGCACGTACAACGCATGACATTACTTTAGGAATTGATTTCTTGCGTGAGTGGGGGGCAACTTTGGATTGTGGAAGTGGTGCGATTCCTCTTCGCCGAGACGCGCGAACTTCTGTGAGAGGTAGCACCAGTGACGCCGCCGACGTTCTCTCCGTGTCACAAGATGTGTGTTTGCCCTCTCAGACTGCAATGTTTGTACCTTTAAATACTTCTCGCCCTCGTACAGGTTCTTGTTGTGGTTTAGGCGAGCCCGATTATAACAATGCCCTCAAGAAAAATGTGACAATCCCTCGCTCCCTCATTGTCACCATTGATGGTTGTACTCGTTTGTGGACAGTCAACCTTTCAACGACAGAAAGCTGAGCTAGTTGGTAAGGATTCATCATGCAAAATAGAAGTGAGGCGTGCAGACATGACACAAGAGTAGAGAAGTGGACAACACTAACGCCGACTATCGACTGAAGGGAGCACTGAGGCGGAAAAGAAAGAAGACGCAAAACTCATCTGCGCATGCTCAGGAATGGTAACACCACGTGTCAGTCGGGTACACCTGCCGGTCTACGTGAGAGATAACTATTAAGGCACTTAATATCTTCCTTATGTAAAGTAATCGAAGGCTGACTCACGCACGCACTTCCACCATTATAGATATGCCATGCCTCTACCATAGGACGCGTATCTTCATTCCTTTGCCTGTACAATATCGCGCATTCATCTTACTCTGCCGTGCACTTACAATCTTGGCAATGTAGCGAAAGATTAGAAGGCGATCCAGCGGTTAACGACCTTTTATTTTCCATTAGCCTCTGATTGATACACCGTCCCGTTTGCCCTACGTAGAAGTGGCCACAGCTAAGGGAAAGTTTATAAACCACACCCATACGACAGTCAGCAAACTGTTGTTCTTATTATGCTTTACTGGACAAATATCTGTTCGTTTTTTTGCCTTTTACCCGCTCCTTTTTATTCTGTACGGCAGCGCATATCTTACCTAGCTTATTGGGAGCAGTGAAAGCAACATCAACATTATATCTACTAGCAACATTTTTAAGCCTATGCGACACTGAATGAATATACTGAATAGCCACAACTCTTTTTTTTTTGCTATCACTTCTTTCTGTAATCACGTCTGTCCCTCTCGAACAGGCTTCTTTAGGCGCTCAGCCACAGTGGCCACCAGTACACTAAGATAACCTGCTTCTATTAGGCGCCGGACCTGCGCACTCAAACTGGTGCTCATTTTGTGCATGCAGGATCTGGTGAGGGAAGACTTAAAGCACGACATGGCAATTCAGTTTTTTACCAATTTAGAATGCTTGGATTGAAAGTTTAGCAACGGTTTCGATATTCTTGGGGATTTCTGCCAACAAACATGATTTTTTTTCGAAGATCAAGGAAATGTCAAGATACTGAATTACGCGTCGCTGAGAAAATTCCTTGGTAAACTTGAGTCCTCCCCCGTAAAGTTTAAATTGCTCAGTTACTGAGGTAGCAGCGCAATCGAATTCGTCCCTATTGCAGAAAATCAGTTAATCATCAACGTAACGAAATATCTTGATAACGCTATCCCCTATGGCTTTCTCTAAACAGTTGTCAGCCTTCTCAGGTAATTGTTGCTAAGTATAGGGGCAACCTATTCAGGCATATTTATTGAAATCAGGCATTGATATTGCCTCAAAACTTGCCCCTATTCTTAGCAACATTTACCTGAGTAAGGTTGACAACTGCTTAGAGAAAGCCTTAGGTGATAGAGTTATCAGGATATTTCGTTACGTTGATGATTACCTGATTTTCTGCAATAGGGAAGAATCCGATTCCGCTGCTACCTCACTAAGTGAACAATTTAAACTTTATGGGGGAGGAATAAAGCTTACCAAGGAATTTCCTCAGCGACGCGTAATTCAGTTTCCTGACATTTCCTTGATGTTCGAACAAAATCATGTTTGTTGGCAGTACTCCCCAATATCTTCGAAGCCGTTGCTAAACTTTCAATCCTAGCATTCTAAATTATTACAAAAAGGAATTGCCATATCGTGCCTTAAGTCTTCCCTCACCAGATCCTGCATGCACAAAATGAACGCCAGTTTTAATGCGCAGGTCCAGCACCTGTTAGAAGCAGGTTATCCTAGTGTAGCGGTGGCCACTGTGGCTGAGCGCCTTAAGGAGTCTGTCTCGAGAGGGACGGACGTGATTACAGAAAGCAGTAATAGCAAAAAAAAGAGTAGTGGCTATTCCGTATATTCATTCAGTGTCGCACAGGCTTCAAAAGTTGCTAGAAGATATGATGTTAATGTTGCCTTCACTGCTCCCAATTAGCTAGGTAAAATATTCGCTGCCGTACAGAATAAAAAGGAGCGGGTAAAAGGCAAAAAACGAACAGATATTTGTCCAGCAAAGCATAATAAGAACGACAGTTTTACTGACTGTCGTATGGGTGTGGTTCATAAAATTCCCCTTAGCTGTGGCCAGTTCTACGCATGGCAAACGGGACGGTGTATCAATCAGAGGCTAATGGAACATGTCGTTAACCTGTGGATCGCCTTCTAATGTTTCGCTACATTGCCGAGATTGCAACTGCACGCCAGAGTTAGATGAATGCCCGATATTGTACAGGCATAAGAATGAAGATACGCGTCTTATGGTAGAGGCATGGCATATCTATAATAGTGGAAGTGCGTGCGTGAGTTAGCCTTCGATTACTTTACATAAGGAAGAGATTAAGTGCCTTAGCAGTTATCTGTCACCTAGACCGGCACGTGTACCCGTTTGAGACGCGGTGTTACCATTCCTGAGCATGCGCAGATGAGTTTTGTGTGTTCTTTCTTTTTCACGTCAGTGCTGCCTTTAGTTGATAGTCGGCGTTCGTGTTGTCCACTTCTTCACTCTTGTGTCCTGTCTGCACGCCTCACTTCTATTTTGCATAATCAACCTTTCAACCCAATCCATAACATTGCCGCTAGGACTTAAACTGACAACTTTTGATGAGCAAGTCATTGCCAGCGTCGGAATGGTTGAAATGTCAACTGCCAAAAAAAATCCAACCCCCATTCCAACCATGATAATTCTGCTGACTTTAAGCGCATGATTAATAAGTCGCTGTCTTCTAGTGAGCAGAGTCTGCTGGAAGCTGTGCTCGCTTGCTACGCCACAGTGTTTGATTTTGCTCAAGGCCAAAAAGCTTCCAATACACCACAGGCGTCTCGTATGCAGCACCGCATCCATACAGGGCAAGCAACGCCAATTTGTCAGAAGCCCTGCCGCGTTTCACCTTCAGAGAGAAAAGTCATCGCCGAGCCGGTCGAAGAAATGTTACAGGAAGGAGTGATCCAGGAATCATATAGCCCTTGGGCTGCTCCTGTGATCCTAGTCAAGAAAAAAGACAACTCATGGAGGTTCTCTGTGGACTAGCGCCGCCTAAACACCGACACAAAGAAAGACGTGTACCCCCTACCACGAATAGATGACGCCGTCGACTGCCTCCACTCAGCGTCGTATTTGCATTCTGTTGATTTACGGTCAGGATGTTTGCAAATTCCCATGCACCACTCAGACAAGGACAAGGCAGTCTTCGTGACACCTGACGGTCTCTTTGAGTTCAACGTTATGACGTTTCTTAGGCAACGCTCCAGCGACATTCGAGCGATTTATGGATACCGTACTCCGCGGACTAAAATAGGAAATGTGCATGTGCTATTTAGACGACGTCATTATCTACGGCCGGACCTTTTACAAGCACAATCAGCACCTATAGATCGTTCTTGACTGTATCCAGCAAGCCGCCCTTATTTTAAACTCAAGGAAACGTCATTTTGGTGAGCGTCAAGCCCTCCTACTAGGCTTTCTGGTCGACAAAGATGGCATACGACCAGACCCTGAAAAAGTAGCAGCGGTTCGCGGCTTCCAACAGCCACAAACAGTGAAAGGTCTGCGAAGCTTATTGGGCCTTTGCTCATATTTCCGGCGCTTTATCAAGAATTTCGCATGGCTTGTCTCTCCGCTCACGTCTGGGCTTTCCAAGGACACCCCATACTTGTGGACAGCGGACGGCGAGTCGGCGTTTCAACAGCTGAAATTTCTGTTGACTTATGAACCGGTACTGCGACATTTTGATACGGAGGGGTCAACTGAGCTGGCTAATCACGCCAGCGGTGCGGGTGTTGGCGCTGTGCTTGTTCAGCTCTGCGGTGGCCGTGAGCATGTCATTGCTTACGCTAGTCGAATACTTACAAAAGCAGAGACAAATTACACCATTACTGAACTCGAGTGCCTAGCATTCGTCTTCGCTATTCATAAGTTCCGTCCGCATCTACATGGCCGCGCATTCATGATATTGACTGACCATCATTCACTCTGTTGGCTGGTTGGCCTGCGTGACCCGTGGGGCCGGTTGGCCCACTGGGCTTTGCGCCTTAAAGAGTACAGCTTTTCCGTTAACTACAAGAGCGGACGCTGTCACACGGATGCTGATTGCATATCCCGTCTCCCTTCGCCGCAAACTAAAGCTGAGCATGATGACTTCGATGACTACCTAGTTTCAATCTCTTCCCACTTTCCAGGCCTGTGTACCTTCGAGAGCGAGCACCGTTGCGACCCTACCTTGAAATCCTTACGGGCAACTGCACGTGAGCCAGCAGAAACAATACCGTTTACTTTACGCTATGGTTTGCTGTACAAAAAAATTGCTCGGCTGATGGTCCCCGATCGCTTCTAGTTGTGCCTGAGAACCTGCGCCCTATACTGTCCTTCGTTCCATGTATGACGATATCATGTGCGGGCACCTTGGCTGTGCACGCACACTACACCGACTTAGAGATTTTTCTGGCCCAAGCTCTGGAAAACAACGAAACAGTATGTCGCCAGCTGTACTGTTTGCCAGCGCCACAAGCAAACGACGACGGCCCCACCAGGTTATTTACAACCAGTTAGGCCACCGACGTTACCCTTTGAAAAAGTCGGCATTGACTTGCTTGGCTCGCTCCCAAAGACGTCAGCTGGCTACCGCTGGATTATAGTTTGCGTAAATTAGCTTACTCGCTACACGGAAACGGCGGCACTTCCATTTGCCACTGCAGCAGATGTATCTTCATTTTGTTGCATCGCGTCATACTTCGTCACGGCGCTCCCCGTGACGTCATCAGTGACAGTGGACGGCAATTCACCGCCGACGTCGTTGAAGAACTTTTATGGCTTTGTGGTTTCCAATCCAACTGGATTCCAATTCCAACTGGTTTCCAATCCAACTGGATTCCAAGGGAAGGGAAGCGTAGCAGGGGACGGCAGAAAGTTAGGTGGGCGGATGAGATTAAGAAGTTTGCAGGGACGGCATGGCCGCAATTAGTACATGACCGGGGTTGTTGGAGAAATATGGCAGAGGCCTTTGCCCTGCAGTGGGCGTAACCAGGCTGATGATGATGATGACGATGATGATGATATCGTTATTCCGCTCCTTACAACCCGCAAACCAATGGCCTCACGGAGCGAACGAATCGAACCCTCACCAACATGTTATCAATGTATGTCGCCGCTGACCACAAGAATTGGGACGCCATCTTACCTTTTGTAACGTACGTGTAAAATGGTGCCAAGCACGAAGTTACTGGATATGCGCCGTTAATTTTGGTGGGCGCCCGCGCTCCCCAGAGTTTTCTGGACACTATTCTACCTTTAACGTGCCAAGAAGGTCCTTCCGTCACCCAAACTCTGTGTCGTGCTGAGGAAGCACGTCGACTGGCGCATCTTAGGACGTTGTCCTCACAAGGCAAAAGCAAGATTCGCTATGATGCGCGGCATATCCCCGTCAGCTTTACTCCCGGTGATTACGTTTGGCTGTGGAGACCTGTTCGCAAAAAGGGATTGTACCGCAAGTTTCTCGCCACTTACACCGGACCGTTCGTTATGCTCGACCGCTTGAGTGATGTGAATTATGTCGTCGCCAAGTGACGGCAAGTAATCGGCCTGCACGTGCGACGCAAGTTGTTCACGTGGCCAGACACAAGCAGTACCATGAGAGGTCCCTTTAACTCGCACAGCGAGCTTCGTCTGCCCCCGAGGAAAATGTCGCAGCACTGCGTGACTGAGGCAGAGAAAGAAGAAATAGAGGGTGTGCGCATGATCTCGGTGTACTCTGCGCTGGCTGGGCCTGGTCTGTAGCTTCCCTCTCGGACCTCGTTTCACCTTGTAATAAACATCATTCGTAACAATATATTGTAGATAGATTTATACGCGAAATTTTTTTATTTTCCTTTCGTGCTTTAATAAATAGGAAATGCTCTCAAACTATGGTATCGTATTTTGCTAATTCTGTTGGGCTAATCGCGACGTTCTTCCTAAAATAGCAGAAATTGGCTCTTCGCACGACAGTCTAGTGAAATTGTCCAAAGTTCTTTAAAATGTACCATAATCTACCTTAAGATTAATACCTAAGGATAGTTCTTTCGCGATTACACTGCATTTGATTTTGCATGTCCTGCACTTTGCTGAATATTCCAACGTCACTAAACCGTTGTTGCCATTGGGATATAGCCGAAATAATTCGTAATATTAGAGTACCAACAGTAGCTTAGGAACTTCAAATTGAAATCGTTTATTAGAAGTTCTTCTATATTTAGGTACTTGATCATCAAATATTTTTGTAATCGTTGGATTATATACATGTAGTATTCTGAAATTTAGGCATTAATGCAGACTTATGCTCTGAAAGTAATTTAATAACCTCCTTAATTTGACAACCACAGAAGTCAATGGAAGCCGCTTTGATTTGGTTCATATTGGACGGTTGCGCGCTGCGTCATTGTTCTCGAAAAGTTAACGAGACCGTCACGTTTTGACAACGCACTACTACATCAACGCCTTCATCTCATTGTGGTGCTATACATACAAGGCCGTAATATATTAGGAAGAGGGAGGCGTAGCTTTATTGTGGTGTCATGAGCCATGGGCTACGTAACTCTGATGCCCCGAAAACAATGATAATGGCAACGTGACGAAGCAAACCATATTATTTTCTGTTTATTACAATGCCGAATCGCAAAATATCACTTGCCACAAAATCCGTCAAACACCCACTGGAAGTCGTGCACACGACGTCAACATAAGCACAAAATAAACCTATAAATTCGAAAAAGCCAAATATTGAATTTGCATGAGCACAGTTTTCTTTTTTTCTAAAAGTTATATTACAGCGCACGTGCATCATGGTTTGCTTCACAGGCGAAATTGTGCCAACCGAAAAGCATTACCTTTGGCGGGAACAGTTCTACAACTACGGCTTTAAAACACCGCCACTTTTGCACTATCCGTCTTATTCTAAATATAATAATTCCAAATTCATACAATTTACCACTTATTATCCTTGACAAAGCAGTACCTGCGCTACAGCTAGGGAACAGTATATTTCGCAGATTGCAGGTTTCGAAGTACACGTGTCTCGGCATTTCGCGTTCCTAATGTTCAGAAACATGTAGAGCAAATTAGGGTCCATTAGAGAAAAATTAAATGAAATTGGCCTGAAGATGAATGTAGGTTTTAATTCCGGTTTGTGCCCAAGAATCTAGCGACGGACCATATTGCTCCCCTATTGTCACTGGGGACAGGAAAAAGACGCATGCGCAATCAGGGCCATCTCTCGAGTATGAATGGGTGGATGGATCCTATGAGCGTCACCTTTAAAACGCGGTGGTGGGTTGCGCCACCAAGCTGTTGTAGTCAGATTGCCTAATGTCCCACCTATGTTGAAAAAAGAAAGAAAGATCCACGCGAATAATTGCCATATCCTATTGCCATAAATGCCATACTCCTATTGGGAGTTTATGTGCCTCCGATGTTTGTCGTTTCTCTACTTTTCTTCCAGCAATCTTCCAATTGCCTCTTACTAATCTCTATTGCACATGTTATATTTCCGCCTGTTCTTCCTGAACCCAAGGCCTTCAGGAGGCCAGAGAAGCCTAAACCGACTGCAGGGCAGATCTGTTCACATTCTAATTAAACATGCTCTATCGTTTCCCTAGCTATGCCGCACCGAGCAAATGCTTCTTCTTCCTTGTTGTATCTCGCTTGATAAATGCGTGTTCTAAGGCATCCCGATCTCGCTTCGAAAAGTAATGAGCTTCCCTCTGATATATAATAAATTGTTTTTTTTTCCTGATTTCGTTTTACCCTCTTAAATAGTTACTCATAGTAGGCTTCTTTTCCATTGCCAACACCCAGAGTTGTTTGGCAAACCAGCCGGCCGTACAATTGCCTTAAAGCAGCAACTGGCCTCTCGTGCCCAATCCCCCAAAGAGTCCTATGTTTCGTATATCCAAGACGTGCTGGCGCTTTATCATTAGGCCCATCACCACATGACACAACCTGAGAATTTCGGGCATGTGCTTAAGCGCATTGCTGACGCCGCCTTTAATCTGCTCATGTGCAAAAGCTGTTTTACAGTTGATGCTATCATTAAAGAGTGCCGACAGTTGAAACAGCAGGCGAAAAGCCGACGCGTCGTGCACCCATTCACTAGACTTCACAGTACTGCTGCAACGTCGACGTAAGAACGTCAGACCGCACAGCAGCATGCGTCGCCATCAGTGGACACGATGCGAATTGTTCGACGTGAACTGGACGTGATGGCGGCCGCAGCTTTCATTTCGCGTAGCCCCGATGCTCCCCCTATTTCACTTCCCCTCGTGCAAGAAGGGAATTTGAAAACTTTAGCCTACATTCTGTCTGTGCTGTCACCAACCTAAAAGCCAACGAATGCCCTTCGACTATTTTCACTACACCCCGACGCTTCTCTTCGCGTTATCGCAACCAGACTCAGTGGAGAACCGTGGGCTACCAGCCGATATGTTTCACCTGTCACCACGCTGTTCATGTCACCGGATATTGACAAACTCGTGGCCCTGAACACCCCGCACGCCGACAAACCTGAGCCGTTTTAGTGGAAATGGACCATTGATAATAATGGTTGGCCCGGTATTACCCTACCTTCGCCATCGGCACACGTATGAGGGTTGCCTAACAGCTGCATCACCTCTTTCGCGGACGAGCTCGGCATTGGGCCATCCTCGGGATCAGTCCAGGTATAGGGTGTGCCTAACTCCTGCTTCACCTCCTCCGCGGGTGTGCCTGGCATTTCACTATCTCCGTGTTCGGTGAACTTATGAGGAGCGCCTAATGCCTAATTTAAGTCGCCCGTGGGTACGCCCGGTATTGCCCTACATTCGGTATCGGCCCACGTATGGGGAGTAACCTAACGCCTACGTCACGTCCGCCGCGGACCGTCCCGGTATTTCACTGTATTCGCGATCTTGCCCGCGTATGGGGAATGCTTAACGCCTGTTTCAACACCATTGCGGCCGCGCCCGGTATTGCATTGTCTTCGGGATCGCCCTCGTATGAAGAGAGCTTAATGACTGCTTCACCTCCGCCGCTCCCGGGACCGCTATTGAACTATCTTCGGATTTGGCCCAGGTATCGGGAGCGCTAAACGCCTGCTTCACCTCCGCCGAAGGTGGGCACGCTATTGAACTATGTTCGCTATCGCCCCACGTATCTGGCGTACTTAAGCCCTGCTTCACTTCCGCCGTGTGCGGGCCCGGTATTGCACTAACTTCGCCATGGGCCCACGTACGGTGAATGCATAAGGCCTGCTTCACCTCCGCCGCGGGGACCTGGTATTTCAGTATTTTTGGGATTGACCCATGTATGTGGAGCACTTATCGCCTGCATCACCTCCACCGCGCGTAGCCCAGGTATTGCACTATTTTCGGGAAGGGCCCACGTATGAGAATTACCTAACGGCTGCTTCACTTCTGCCGCGGGCGGGCCTGGTATTGCACTGTCTTCGTGGTCTTTGTCCGCGTATGGAGGGTGCTTAACGCCTGTTTCACCTCCGTCGCGCCCGGGACCACTATTTAACTATCTTCGGTATCGGACAACGTATGGAGAGTGCCAAGCGCCTGCTTCACCTCCCCCGCAACCGGACCCGGTATTGCACTATCTATCGGTTCAGCCCACGTATCGAGCGCTTAACGCCTGCTTCACCTCCACCGCAGGTGGGCCCGCCATTGAACTATCTTCGCTATCTGCCCCCGTATCGGGCGTACTTAACACCTGCTTCACGTCCGGTGCGGGTGGGCCCGGTATTGCACTAACTTCGCCATCGGCCCACGTACGGGGAATGCTAAAGGCCTGCTTCACCTCCGCCGCGGGGTCACCTCCGGGGTCACCTTCACCTCCGCCACGTGTTTGGAGCACTTAACGCCTGCATCATCTCCACCGCGCACGGCCGGGTCTTACACTATCTTCGGGATGGGCCTCCACATGGGGTGCGCCTATCTTCTGTTTCACCACCGCTGTGGGTGCCCGGTATTGCACAATCTTTGGGACCAGCCGACGTATGGAGATGCTTATCCCTGCTTCAGCTCCCCTGTGGCCGGCCCCGGTATTGTATTATCTTTGGGTTCGGACCACGTGTTTGGAGCGCTGAACGCCTGCGTCATCTCCGCCGCGGGCGCGCCTAGCTTTGCACCATATTCGGGATTGGCCCACTTATGGGGAAGATTGCGCCTGCTTCACCTCCGCCACGGCCTGGCCCGGTATTGCACTAACTTTGGGATCGGCCCACGTAAAAGAAGTGCCTTACGCCTTCTTTACCCCTGCCGTGGGCGGGCCTGGTTTTGCCCTATCTTCGATATCGGCACAGCTAGGGTGAGTGCCTAACGGGTACTTTGATTCCGCCGCGGGCACGCCCGGCATTGCACTAGCTTCTCGATTGGCTCACGTACGGAGGGTGCCTTACGCCAGCTTCAGCTGTGCTGTGGTCAGGCATGGTAATAGACTACCTTTGGTATCCGCCCACGCACGGGGAGAGCCTAACGCTTGCTTTACCTCCACACCAGGAGGCCTGGTATGGACCTGCCTTCTGGATCGGCCCACGTATGGGGATTGCTAAACGCCTGCTTTACTTCCGCCATATGTGGGCCCGGTCTCGGACTAACGTCGGGATCGGCCCTCGTAAGGGTTGTGCTTAACACCTGCATTACCTTCCCCGCCAACGGGCCCGGTGTCCCACAATCTTCCGAATCGGCCCACGTATGGGGAGCTCTTTAGCCTCCTTCACCTCCGCCGCGGGCAGCCCCTGTATTGCAATATCTCCGGGTTCGGCGCACGTATGGGGAGTGCCTAACGCCCACGTCACTACCGGCGCGGGCGGGCCCGGCATCGCACTGTCTTTGCGATTGGTGTGTTGTAGTTGACAATGTGAGTGCTTTTGCTTTAGTTGACATCGGGGGAGCAGTTTCTGTTATGAGCCTGTCCTTCAAAAATCGTCTTGGAACAAAAGTTATGTTTTCTTGGGATCCGAACGCTACCTTTCGTAGAGTTGGCGGGGAAATGTTATGCCCCCTTGGGGTCTGTTCTGTTGCAGTTACGATAGAGGACCAGACATTTCGAAGTGAATTTACTGTGCTTGCACGTACAACACATGACATTACCTTAGGAATTGATTTCTTGCGTGAGTGGGGGGCAACTTTGGATTGTGGAACAGGCGCGATTCCTCTTCGCCGTGACGCGCGAACTTCAATGACAGATAGCACCAGCGACGCCGCCTACGTTATCTCCGTATCACAAGATGTGTGTGGATCCCCTCTGACTGCGATGTTTGTACGTGTCAATACTTCTCGCCCTCGTACAGGTTCTTGTTGTGGTTTAGGCGAGCCCGATTATTACAATGCCCTCAAGAAAAATGTGATAGTTCCTCGCTCCCTCATTGTCAGCATTGATGGTTGTACTCGTTTGTGGACAGTCAACCTTTCAAACCCAGTCCATAACATTGCCGCTAGGACATAAACTGGCAACTTTTAATAAACAAGCCATTGCCAGCGTCGGAAAGGTTGAAATGTCAGCTGCCGAAAAAAGATCCAAGCCCCATTCCAACCATGATAATTCTGCTGACTTTAAGCGCATGATTAACAGGTCGCTCTCTTCTAGTGAGCAGAGTCTGCTGGAAGCTGTGCTCGCTCGCTACGCCACAGTGTTTGATTTTGCTCAAGGCGAACGAGCGTCCAATACACCACCGGCGTCTCGTATGGAGCACCGCAACCATACAGGGCAAGCAACGACAATTCGTCAGAAGCCCTACCGCGTTTCACCTTCAGAGAGAAAAGTGATCGACGAGCAGGTCGATGAAATGTTACAGAAAGGCGTGATCCAGGAATCATGTAGCCCTTGGGTTGCTCCTGTGATCCTAGTCAATAAAAAAGACAACTCATGGAGGTTCTGCGTGGACTATCGCCACCTAAACACCGACACCTGAAAGACGTGTACCCCCTACCATGAATAGATGACGCCGTCGACTGCCTCCACTCCACGTCGTATTTCTCTTCTGTCGATTTACGGTCAGGATATTGGCAAATTCGCATGCACCCCTCAAACAAGGAGAAGACAGCCTTCGTGACATCTGACGGTCTCTTTGAGTTCAATGTTATGACTGTTGGCTTATGAAATGCTCCAGCGACATTCGAGTGATATATGGACACCGTGCTCTGCGGACTCAAACAGGAAATGCGCATGTGCTATTTAGACAACATCATTATCTACGGCCGGACATTTCACAAGCACAATCTGCGCCTGTCGATCGCTCTTGACTATGTCCAGCAAGCTGGCCTTATTTTGAATTCAAGGAAATGTCAATTTGGTGAGCGTCAAGCCCTTGTACTAGGCTTTCTGGTCGACGAAGATGGCATACGATCAGACCCTGAAAAAGTAGCAGCGGTTCACGACTTCCTACAGCCACAAAAGGTGAAACGTCTGCGAAGCGTTTTGCGCCTTTGCTCATATTTCCGGCGCTTTATCAAGGATTTCGCACAGCTTGCCTCTCCCCTTACGTCTCTCCTTCACAAGCACACCCCATACTTGTGGACTGCTGACGGCGAGTCGGCGTTTCAACAGCTGAAATTTTAGTTGACTCCTGAACCGTTACTGCGGCATTTTGATCCGGAAGCGTCAACTGAGCTGCATACTGACGCCCGCGGTGCGGGTGTTGGCCCTGTGCTTGTTCAGCTCTGCGGGGGCCGTGAGCATGTCATTGCTAACGCTAGTCGGATACTTAGAAAATCGGAGACAAACTACACAATTACTGAACTCGAGTGCCTAGCAGTCGTCTTCGCTATTCAGAAGTTCCGTCCGCATCTACATGGCCAAGCATTCATGATATTGACTGACCATCATTCACTCTGTTGGCTGGTTGGCCTGCGTGACCCGTCGGGCCGGTTGGCCCACTGGGCTTTGCGCCTTAAAGAGTACAGCTTTTCCGTTAACTACAAGAGCGGACGCTGTCACACGGATGCTGATTGCATATCCCGTCTCCCTTCGCCGCAAACTAAAGCTGAGCATGATGACTTCGATGACTACCTAATTTCAATCTCTTCCCACTTTCCAGGCCTGTGTACCTTCGAGAGCGAGCACCGTTGCGACCCTACCTTGAAATCCTTACGGGCAACTGCACGTGAGCCAGCAGAAACAATACCGTTTACTTTACGCTATGGTTTGCTGTACAAAAAAATTGCTCGGCTGATGGTCCCCGATCGCTTCTAGTTGTGCCTGAGAACCTGCGCCCTATACTGTCCTTCGTTCCATGTATGACGATATCATGTGCGGGCACCTTGGCTGTGCACGCACACTACACCGACTTAGAGATTTTTCTGGCCCAAGCTCTGGAAAACAACGAAACAGTATGTCGCCAGCTGTACTGTTTGCCAGCGCCACAAGCAAACGACGACGGCCCCACCAGGTTATTTACAACCAGTTAGGCCACCGACGTTACCCTTTGAAAAAGTCGGCATTGACTTGCTTGGCTCGCTCCCAAAGACGTCAGCTGGCTACCGCTGGATTATAGTTTGCGTAAATTAGCTTACTCGCTACACGGAAACGGCGGCACTTCCATTTGCCACTGCAGCAGATGTATCTTCATTTTGTTGCATCGCGTCATACTTCGTCACGGCGCTCCCCGTGACGTCATCAGTGACAGTGGACGGCAATTCACCGCCGACGTCGTTGAAGAACTTTTATGGCTTTGTGGTTTCCAATCCAACTGGATTCCAATTCCAACTGGTTTCCAATCCAACTGGATTCCAAGGGAAGGGAAGCGTAGCAGGGGACGGCAGAAAGTTAGGTGGGCGGATGAGATTAAGAAGTTTGCAGGGACGGCATGGCCGCAATTAGTACATGACCGGGGTTGTTGGAGAAATATGTCAGAGGCCTTTGCCCTGCAGTGGGCGTAACCAGGCTGATGATGATGATGACGATGATGATGATATCGTTATTCCGCTCCTTACAACCCGCAAACCAATGGCCTCACGGAGCGAACGAATCGAACCCTCACCAACATGTTATCAATGTATGTCGCCGCTGACCACAAGAATTGGGACGCCATCTTACCTTTTGTAACGTACGTGTAAAATGGTGCCAAGCACGAAGTTACTGGATATGCGCCGTTAATTTTGGTGGGCGCCCGCGCTCCCCAGAGTTTTCTGGACACTATTCTACCTTTAACGTGCCAAGAAGATCCTTCCGTCACCCAAACTCTGTGTCGTGCTGAGGAAGCACGTCGACTGGTGCATCTTAGGACGTTGTCCTCACAAGGCAAAAGCAAGATTCGCTATGATGCGCGGCATATCCCCGTCAGCTTTACTCCCGGTGATTACGTTTGGCTGTGGAGACCTGTTCGCAAAAAGGGATTGTACCGCAAGTTTCTCGCCACTTACACCGGACCGTTCGTTATGCTCGACCGCTTGAGTGATGTGAATTATGTCGTCGCCAAGTGACGGCAAGTAATCGGCCTGCACGTGCGACGCAAGTTGTTCACGTGGCCAGACACAAGCAGTACCATGAGAGGTCCCTTTAACTCGCACAGCGAGCTTCGTCTGCCCCCGAGGAAAATGTCGCAGCACTGCGTGACTGAGGCAGAGAAAGAAGAAATAGAGGGTGTGCGCATGATCTCGGTGTACTCTGCGCTGGCTGGGCCTGGTCTGTAGCTTCCCTCTCGGACCTCTTTTCACCTTGTAATAAACATCATTCGTAACAATATATTGTAGATAGATTTATACGCGAAATTTTTTTATTTTCCTTTCGTGCTTTAATAAATAGGAAATGCTCTCAAACTATGGTATCGTATTTTGCTAATTCTGTTGGGCTAATCGCGACGTTCTTCCTAAAATAGCAGAAATTGGCTCTTCGCACGACAGTCTAGTGAAATTGTCCAAAGTTCTTTAAAATGTACCATAATCTACCTTAAGATTAATACCTAAGGATAGTTCTTTCGCGATTACACTGCATTTGATTTTGCATGTCCTGCACTTTGCTGAATATTCCAACGTCACTAAACCGTTGTTGCCATTGGGATATAGCCGAAATAATTCGTAATATTAGAGTACCAACAGTAGCTTAGGAACTTCAAATTGAAATCGTTTATTAGAAGTTCTTCTATATTTAGGTACTTGATCATCAAATATTTTTGTAATCGTTGGATTATATACATGTAGTATTCTGAAATTTAGGCATTAATGCAGACTTATGCTCTGAAAGTAATTTAATAACCTCCTTAATTTGACAACCACAGAAGTCAATGGAAGCCGCTTTGATTTGGTTCATATTGGACGGTTGCGCGCTGCGTCATTGTTCTCGAAAAGTTAACGAGACCGTCACGTTTTGACGACGCACTACTACATCAACGCCTTCATCTCATTGTGGTGCTATACATACAAGGCCGTAATATATTAGGAAGAGGGAGGCGTAGCTTTATTGTGGTGTCATGAGCCATGGGCTACGTAACTCTGATGCCCCGAAAACAATGGTAATGGCAACGTGACGAAGCAAACCATATTATTTTCTGTTTATTACAATGCCGAATCGCAAAATATCACTTGCCACAACATCCGTCAAACACCCACTGGAAGTCGTGCACTCGACGTCAACATAAGCACAAAATAAACCTATAAATTCGAAAAAGCCAAATATTGAATTTGCATGAGCACAGTTTTCTTTTTCTTCTAAAAGTTATATTACAGCGCACGTGCATCATGGTTTGCTTCACAGGCGAAATTGTGCCAACCGAAAAGCATTACCTTTGGCGGGGACAGTTCTACAACTACGGCTTTAAAACACCGCCACTTTTGCACTATCCGTCTTATTGTAAATATAATAATTCCAAATTCATACAATTTACCACTTATTATCCTTGACAAAGCAGTACCTGCGCTACAGCTAGGGAACAGTATATTTCGCAGATTGCAGGTTTCGAAGTACACGTGTCTCGGCATTTCGCGTTCCTAATGTTCAGAAACATGTAGAGCAAATTAGGGTCCATTAGAGAAAAATTAAATGAAATTGGCCTGAAGATGAATGTAGGTTTTAATTCCGGTTTGTGCCCAAGAATCTAGCGACGGACCATATTGCTCCCCTATTGTCACTGGGGACAGGAAAAAGACGCATGCGCAATCAGGGCCATCTCTCGAGTATGAATGGGTGGATGGATCCTATGAGCGTCACCTTTAAAACGCGGTGGTGGGTTGCGCCACCAAGCTGTTGTAGTCAGATTGCCTAATGTCCCACCTATGTTGAAAAAAGAAAGAAAGATCCACGCGAATAATTGCCATATCCTATTGCCATAAATGCCATACTCCTATTGGGAGTTTATGTGCCTCCGATTTTTGTCGTTTCTCTACTTTTCTTCCAGCAATCTTCCAATTGCCTCTTACTAATCTCTATTGCACATGTTATATTTCCGCCTGTTCTTCCTGAACCCAAGGCCTTCAGGAGGCCAGAGAAGCCTAAACCGACTGCAGGGCAGATCTGTTCACATTCTAATTAAACATGCTCTATCGTTTCCCTAGCTATGCCGCACCGAGCAAATGCTTCTTCTTCCTTGTTGTATCTCGCTTGATAAATGCGTGTTCTAAGGCATCCCGATCTCGCTTCGAAAAGTAATGAGCTTCCCTCTGATATATAATAAATTGTTTTTTTTTCCTGATTTCGTTTTACCCTCTTAAATAGTTACTCATAGTAGGCTTCTTTTCCATTGCCAACACCCAGAGTTGTTTGGCAAACCAGCCGGCCGTACAATTGCCTTAAAGCAGCAACTGGCCTCTCGTGCCCAATCCCCCAAAGAGTCCTATGTTTCGTATATCCAAGACGTGCTGGCGCTTTATCATTAGGCCCATCACCACATGACACAACCTGAGAATTTCGGGCATGTGCTTAAGCGCATTGCTGACGCCGCCTTTAATCTGCTCATGTGCAAAAGCTGTTTTACAGTTGATGCTATCATTAAAGAGTGCCGACAGTTGAAACAGCAGGCGAAAAGCCGACGCGTCGTGCACCCATTCACTAGACTTCACAGTACTGCTGCAACGTCGACGTAAGAACGTCAGACCGCACAGCAGCATGCGTCGCCATCAGTGGACACGATGCGAATTGTTCGACGTGAACTGGACGTGATGGCGGCCGCAGCTTTCATTTCGCGTTGCCCCGATGCTCCCCCTATTTCACTTCCCCTCGTGCAAGAAGGGAATTTGAAAACTTTAGCCTACATTCTGTCTGTGCTGTCACCAACCTAAAAGCCAACGAATGCCCTTCGACTATTTTCACTACACCCCGACGCTTCTCTTCGCGTTATCGCAACCAGACTCAGTGGAGAACCGTGGGCTACCAGCCGATATGTTTCACCTGTCACCACGCTGGTCATGTCACCGGATATTGACAAACTCGTGGCCCTGAACACCCCGCACGCCGACAAACCTGAGCCGTTTTAGTGGAAATGGACCATTGATAATAATGGTTGGCCCGGTATTACCCTACCTTCGCCATCGGCCCACGTATGAGGGTTGCCTAACAGCTGCATCACCTCTTTCGCGGACGAGCTCGGCATTGAGCCATCCTCGGGATCAGTCCAGGTATAGGGTGTGCCTAACTCCTGCTTCACCTCCTCCGCGGGTGTGCCTGGCATTTCACTATCTCCGTGTTCGGTGAACTTATGAGGAGCGCCTAATGCCTAATTTAAGTCGCCCGTGGGTACGCCCGGTATTGCCCTACATTCGGTATCGGCCCACGTATGGGGAGTAACCTAACGCCTACGTCACGTCCGCCGCGGACCGTCCCGGTATTTCACTGTATTCGCGATCTTGCCCGCGTATGGGGAATGCTTAACGCCTGTTTCAACACCATTGCGGCCGCGCCCTGTATTGCATTGTCTTCGGGATCGCCGTCGTATGAAGAGAGCTTAACGACTGCTTCACCTCCGCCGCTCCCGGGACCGCTATTGAACTATCTTCGGATTTGGCCCAGGTATCGGGAGCGCTAAAGGCCTGCTTCACCTCCGCCGTAGGTGGGCACGCTATTGAACTATGTTCGCTATCGCCCCACGTATCTGGCGTACTTAAGCCCTGCTTCACTTCCGCCGTGTGCGGGCCCGGTATTGCACTAACTTCGCCATGGGCCCACGTACGGTGAATGCATAAGGCCTGCTTCACCTCCGCCGCGGGGACCTGGTATTTCAGTATTTTTTGGATTGAACCATGTATGTGGAGCACTTATCGCCTGCATCACCTCCACCGCGCGTAGCCCAGGTATTGCACTATTTTCGGGAAGGGCCCACGTATGAGAATTACCTAACGGCTGCTTCACTTCTGCCGCGGGCGGGCCTGGTATTGCACTGTCTTCGTGGTCTTTGTCCGCGTATGGAGGGTGCTTAACGCCTGTTTCACCTCCGTCGCGCCCGGGACCACTATTTAACTATCTTCGGTATCGGACAACGTATGGAGAGTGCCAAGCGCCTGCTTCACCTCCCCCGCAACCGGACCCGGTATTGCACTATCTATCGGTTCAGCCCACGTATCGAGCGCTTAACGCCTGCTTCACCTCCACCGCGGGTGGGCCCGCCATTGAACTATCTTCGCTATCTGCCCCCGTATCGGGCGTACTTAACACCTGCTTCACGTCCGGTGCGGGTGGGCCCGGTATTGCACTAACTTCGCCATCGGCCCACGTACGGGGAATGCTAAAGGCCTGCTTCACCTCCGCCGCGGGGTCACCTCCGGGGTCACCTTCACCTCCGCCACGTGTTTGGAGCACTTAACGCCTGCATCATCTCCACCGCGCACGGCCCGGGTCTTACACTATCTTCGGGATGGGCCTCCACATGGGGTGCGCCTATCTTCTGTTTCACCACCGCTGTGGGTGCCCGGTATTGCACAATCTTTGGGACCAGCCGACGTATGGAGATGCTTATCCCTGCTTCAGCTCCCCTGTGGCCGGCCCCGGTATTGTATTATCTTTGGGTTCGGACCACGTGTTTGGAGCGCTGAACGCCTGCGTCATCTCCGCCGCGGGCGCGCCTAGCTTTGCACCATATTCGGGATTGGCCCACTTATGGGGAAGATTGCGCCTGCTTCACCTCCGCAACGGCCTGGCCCGGTATTGCACTAACTTCGGGATCGGCCCACGTAAAACAAGTGCCTTACGCCTTCTTTACCCCTGCCGTGGGCGGGCCCGGTTTTGCCCTATCTTCGATATCGGCACAGCTAGGGTGAGTGCCTAACGTGTACTTTGATTCCGCCGCGGGCACGCCCGGCATTGCACTAGCTTCTCGATTGGCTCACGTACGGAGGGTGCCTTACGCCAGCTTCAGCTGTGCTGTGGTCAGGCATGGTAATAGACTACCTTTGGTATCCGCCCACGCACGGGGAGAGCCTAACGCTTGCTTTACCTCCACACCAGGAGGCCTGGTATGGACCTGCCTTCTGGATCGGCCCACGTATGGGGATTGCTAAACGCCTGCTTTACTTCCGCCATATGTGGGCCCGGTCTCGGACTAACGTCGGGATCGGCCCTCGTAAGGGTTGTGCTTAACACCTGCATCACCTTCCCCGCCAACGGGCCCGGTGTCCCACAATCTTCCGAATCGGCCCACGTATGGGGAGCTCTTTAGCCTCCTTCACCTCCGCCGCGGGCAGCCCCTGTATTGCAATATCTCCGGGTTCGGCGCACGTATGGGGAGTGCCTAACGCCCACGTCACTACCGGCGCGGGCGGGCCCGGCATCGCACTGTCTTTGCGATTGGTGTGTTGTAGTTGACAATGTGAGTGCTTTTGCTTTAGTTGACATCGGGGGAGCAGTTTCTGTTATGAGCCTGTCCTTCAAAAATCGTCTTGGAACAAAAGTTATGTTTTCTTGGGATCGGAACGCTACCTTTCGTAGAGTTGGCGGGGAAATGTTATGCCCCCTTGGGGTCTGTTCTGTTGCAGTTACGATAGGGGACCAGACATTTCGAAGTGAATTTACTGCGCTTGCACGTACAACGCATGACATTACTTTAGGAATTGATTTCTTGCGTGAGTGGGGGGCAACTTTAGATTGTGGAAGTGGCGCGATTCCTCTTCGCCGAGACGCGCGAACTTCAATCACAGATAGCACCAGTGATGCCCCAGACGTTCTCTCCGTGTCACAAGATGTGTGTTTGCCCCGTCAGACTGCAATGTTTCTACCTGTCAATACTTCTCGCCCTCGTTCAGGTTCCTGTTGTGGTTTAGGCGAGCCCGATTATAACAATGCCATCAAGAAAAATGTGATAGTTCCTCGCTCCCTCATTGTCAGCATTGATGGTTGTACTCGTTTGTGGACAGTCAACCTTTCAAACCCAGTCCATAACATTGCCGCTAGGACATAAACTGGCAACTTTTAATAAACAAGCCATTGCCAGCGTCGGAAAGGTTGAAATGTCAGCTGCCGAAAAAAGATCCAAGCCCCATTCCAACCATGATAATTCTGCTGACTTTAAGCGCATGATTAACAGGTCGCTCTCTTCTAGTGAGCAGAGTCTGCTGGAAGCTGTGCTCGCTCGCTACGCCACAGTGTTTGATTTTGCTCAAGGCGAACGAGCGTCCAATACACCACCGGCGTCTCGTATGGAGCACCGCAACCATACAGGGCAAGCAACGACAATTCGTCAGAAGCCCTACCGCGTTTCTCCTTCAGAGAGAAAAGTGATCGCCGAGCAGGTCGATGAAATGTTACAGAAAGGCGTGATCCAGGAATCATGTAGCCGTTGGGTTGCTCCTGTGATCCTAGTCAATAAAAAAGACAACTCATGGAGGTTCTGTGTGGACTATCGCCACCTAAACACCGACACCTGAAAGACGTGTACCCCCTACCATGAATAGATGACGCCGTCGACTGCCTCCACTCCACGTCGTATTTCTCTTCTGTCGATTTACGGTCAGGATATTGGCAAATTCGCATGCGCCCCTCAAACAAGGAGAAGACAGCCTTCGTGACATCTGACGGTCTCTTTGAGTTCAATGTTATGACTGTTGGCTTATGAAATGCTCCAGCGACATTCGAGCGATATATGGACACCGTGCTCTGCGGACTCAAACAGGAAATGCGCATGTGCTATTTAGACAACATCATTATCTACGGCCGGACATTTCACAAGCACAATCTGCGCCTGTCGATCGCTCTTGACTATGTCCAGCAAGCTGGCCTTATTTTGAACTCAAGGAAATGTCAATTTGGTGAGCGTCAAGCCCTTGTACTAGGCTTTCTGGTCGACGAAGATGGCATACGAGCAGACCCTGAAAAAGTAGCAGCGGTTCACGACTTCCTACAGCCACAAAAGGTGAAACGTCTGCGAAGCGTTTTGCGCCTTTGCTCATATTTCCGGCGCTTTATCAAGGATTTCGCACAGCTTGCCTCTCCCCTTACGTCTCTCCTTCACAAGCACACCCCATACTTGTGGACTGCTGACGGCGAGTCGGCGTTTCAACAGCTGAAATTTTAGTTGACTCCTGAACCGTTACTGCGGCATTTTGATCCGGAAGCGTCAACTAGCTGCATACTGACGCCCGCGGTGCGGGTGTTGGCCCTGTGCTTGTTCAGCTCTGCGGGGGCCGTGAGCATGTCATTGCTAAGGCTAGTCGGATACTTACAAAATCGGATACAAACTACACAATTACTGAACTCGAGTGCCTAGCAGTCGTCTTCGCTATTCAGAAGTTCCGTCCGTATCTACATGGCCGCGCATTCATGATAGTGACTGACCAACATTCACTCTGTTGGATGGTTGAGCTGCGTGACCCACCGGGCCGGTTGGCCCGCTGGGCTTCGCGCCTTCAAGAGTACAGCTTTTCCGTTACCAACAAGAGCGGGCGCTGTCACACGGATGCTGATTGCCTATCCCGTCTCCCTTCCGCCGCACACTAAAGCTGAGGATGATCACTTCGATGACTACCTAGTTTCTATCTCTTCTGACTTTCCAGACCTGCGTACCTTCGAGAGCGAGCAACGTAGCGACCCTACCGTGAAATCCTTACGGGCAGCTGCACGTGAGCCAGCAGAAACAACACCGTTTACTTTTCGCAATGGTTTGGGTGTACAAAACATATTACTCGGCTGATGGTCCCCCATCGCTTCTAGTTGTGCCCGACAACCTGCGCCCTACTGTCCTTCGTTGCATGCATGACGATATCACGTCCGGGCACCTTGGCTTTGCAAGCACACTACACCAACTTAGAGATTTTTCTGGCCCAAGCTCTGGAAAATAACGAAACAGTATGTCGCCAGCTGTACTGTTTGCCAGGGCCACAAGCAAACGACGACGGCCCCAGCAGGCTATTTACCACCAGTAAGGCCACCGACGTTACTCTTTGAAAAAGTCGGCATTGACTTGCTTGGCCAGCTCCCAAAGACGTCAGCTGGCTACCGCTGGATTATAGTTTGCGTAGATTAGCTTACTCGCTACACGGAAACGGTGGACTTTCCGTCTGCCACTGCAGCAGATGAATCTTCATTTTTGTTGCATCACGTCATATTCCGTCACGGCGCTCCCCGTATTGTCATCAGTGACCGTGGACGGCAATTCACCGGCGACGTCTTTGAAGAACTCTTATGGCTTTGTGGTTCTGTATATCGTCATTCCAATCCTTATACCACCCGCAAACCAATGGCCTCACGGAGCGAACAAATCGAACCCTTACCAACATGTTATCAATTTATGCCGCCGCTGACCACAAGAATTGTGACGCCGTCTTACCTTTTGTAACGTACGCGTACAATAGTGCCAAGAACGAAGTTACTGGATATGCGCCGTTATTTTCGCTGTGCGCGCGCGCTCCCCAGAGCTTTCTGGACACTATTCTACCTTCATAGCGCCAATAAGATCTTTCCATTACCCAAATTCTGTGTCGTGCTGAGGAAGCACGTCGACTGGCGCATCTTAGGACGTTGTCCTCACAAGGCAAAAGCAGAATTCGCTATGATGCGCGGCATATTCCTTTCAGCTTTACTCCCGGTGATTATGTTTGGTTGTGGACACCTGTTCGCAAAAAGGGATTGTACCGCAAGCTTCCCGCCACTTACACCGGACCATTCGTTATGCTCGGCCGCTTGAGTGATGTGAATTATGTCGTCGCCAAAGTGGCGGCAAGTAATTGGCCTTCACGTGCGACGCAAGTTGTTCACGTGGCCGCACACAAGCAGTACCATGACAGTTCCCTTTAACTCGCACAGCGAGCTTCGTATGCCCCCGGGGAAAATGTCGCAGCACTGCGTGACTGAGGCAGAGAAAGAAGAAATAGAGTGTGTGCGCAGGATCTCGGTGTACTCTGCGCTGGCTGGGCCTGGCCTGTAGCTTCCCTCTCGGATCTCGTTTCAGCTTTTAATAAACGTCAATCGCAACAATATATTGTAACTAGATTTATACGCGAAAAAAAAATTTTATTTTTCTTTCGTGCTTTAATAAATAGGAAATGCTCTCAAGCTATGGTATCGTATTTTGCTAATTCTGTTGGGCTAATCGCGACGTTCTGCCTAAAATAGCAGAAATTGGCTCTTCGCACGACAGTCTAGTGAAATTGTCCAAAGTTCTTTAAAATGTACCATACTCTGCCTTAAGAATAGTTTCTAAGAATAGTTCTTTCGCGATTACACTGCATTTGATTTTGCATGTCCTGCACTTTGCTGAATATTCCAACGTCACTAAACCGTTGTTGCCATTGGGATATAGCCGAAATAATTCGTAATATTAGAGTACCAACAGTAGCTTAGGAACTTCAATTTGAAATCGATTATTACAAGTTCTTCTATATTTAGGTACTTGAGCATCAAACATTTTTCTAATCGTTGGATTATATGCATGCTGTATTCTGCAATTTAGGCATTAATGCAGACTTATGCTCTGAAAGTAATTTATTAACCTCCTTAATTTGACAACCACACAATTCAATGGAAGCCGCTTTGATTTGGTTCATGTTGGACGGTTGCGCGCTGCGCCATTGTTCTCTCATAGTTAACGACAACGTCACTTTTTGAAGACGCACTTCTACATCAACGCCTTCATCTCATTGTGGTGCTATGCATACAAGGCCATAATATATTAGGAAGAGGGAGGCGTAGCTTTATTGTGGTGTCATGAGCCATGGGCTACGTAACTCTGATGCCCCGAAAACAATGGTAATGGCAACGTGACGAAGCAAACCATAGTATTTTCTGTTTATTACAATGCCGAATCGCAAAATATCACTTGCCACAAAATACGTCAAACACCCACTAGAAGTGGTACGCACGACTTCAACATAAGCACAAAATAGGCCAATAAATTCGAAAAAATCAAATTTTGAATTTGCATGAGCACAGTTTTCTTTCATCTAAACGTTGTATTACAGCGCACGTGCATCATGGTGACCTACACAGGCGAAATTGTGCCAACCGAAAAGCATTACCTTTGGCAGGGACAGTTCTACAACTACGGCTTTCAAACGGCGCCACTTATGCACTATCCTTCGTATTCTAAATATAATAATTCTAAATCATACAATTTACCACTTATTATCCTTGACAAAGCAGTACCGGCGCTAACGCTAGGGAACAGTATATTTCGCAGACTCCAAGTTTAGAAGTACACGTGTCTCGGCATTTCGCATTCCTAATGTTCAGAAACATGTTGAGCAAATTAGGGTCCATTAGAGAAAGTTTAAATGAAATCAGCCTGAGGATGAATGTGGGCGTTAATCCGATTTGTACCCAAGAATCTAGCGACTGACCATATTGCCCCCCTATTGTCACTGGGGACACGAATACGACGCATGCGCAACCGGGCCCATCTCTCGAGTATGAATGGGTGGATGGATCCTATGAGCGTCACCATTAAAACGCGGTGGTGGGTTGCGCCACGAAGCTGTTGTAATTAGATTGCCTAATGCGCTACTTGTGTTAAAAAAAGAAAGAAAGATCCACACGAATAATTCCCACAGGCAAAGTTTCTGAACCCCTAGCGGGACTTTATGTGCCTCCGATGTTTGTCTTTTCTCTACTTTTCTTCCACCAATCTTCCAATTGCCTCTTACTAATCTCTATTGCAGATGTTTTATTTACATCTGCTCTTCCTGAACACAAGGCCTTCAGGAGGCCATAGAAGCCTAAACGTACTGCAGGGCACTTCTATTCGCATTCTAATAAAGTATGCTCCATCATTTCCCTAGCTATGCCGCACCGAGCATGCTTCTTCTTTCTTGTTTTATCTCGCTTGATGAGTGCGTGTCCTAAGGCACCCCGATCTCGCTTCGAAAAGTAATGAGCTTGCGTCGAATATATCGTAAATAGTTTTTTTTGCTCATTTCGTTTTCCCTCTTATACAGTTACTCATAGTAGGTTTCTTTTCCATTGCCACCACCCAGTGTTGTTTGGCAAACCAGCCGGCCGTACAATTCCCTTAAAGCAGCAACTGGCCTCTCGTGCCCAATCCCCCAATGAGTCCTATGTTTCGTATACCCAGGAGGTGCTGGCGCTTTATCGTATAGCCGATCACGACATGATAGAAGCTGTGAATGTCGGGCATGTGCTTAAGCGCATTGCTGACGCCGCCTTCAATCTGCTCATGTGCAAAAGCTGTTTTACAGTTGATGCCATCATTAAAGAGTGCCGACAGTTCGAGCAGGCGAAAACCCGACGCGTAGTGCAGCCATTCACTAGACTTAAGACTAGGCGTAAGAAGGTCAGACCGCACAGGAGCATGCGTCGCCATCAGTGGACACGATATGAATCGTTCGACGTGAACTGGACGTGATGGCGCCCGCAGCTTTCTTTTCGCGTAGCCCTGATGCTCCCCCTATATCAGTTCCCTTCGTTCACGAAGGGAATTTGGAAACTTTAGCCTACATTCTGTTTGTGCTGTCACCAACCTAAAATCCAACGAATGCCCTTCGACTGTATTCGCTACACCCCGACGCTTCCCTCAGCGTTATCGCAACCCGACTCAGTGGAGAACCGCGGGCTACTAGCCGATATGTTTCACCTGTCGCCGCGCTGGTCATGTCACTGGATACTGACAAACCCGTGGCCCTGAATACCTCGCAGGCCGACAAACCTGAGCCTTTTCAGTGGAAATTGACCATTGGTAATAATGGTAGGCCCGGTTTTACCCTATCTTCGCGATCGGCTCACGTCTGAGCTTTGCCTAACAGCTGCATCACCTCTGTCGCGGGCGAGCCCGGCATTGGGCCACCCTCGTTATACGTCCACGCATAGGGGGCGCCTAACTCCTGCTTCATCTCCTCCGCGGGTGGACCAGGCATTTGACTATCTCAGGGTCCGGCGAATCTATGAGGAGTGCCTCATGCCTAATTTAAGTCGCCCGCTGGTAGGCTCGTATTGCCCTACGTTCGGGATCGGCCCACGTATGGGAAGTAACCGAACGCCTACGTCACCTCCGCCGCTGAGCGGCGCGGTATTGCACTATCTTCGGTATCGTCCCGCGTATGGGGATTGCTTAACGCCTGCTGCAACACCGTCGCGGCCTGGCCCGGTATTGCACATAGGGATCAGCCCACGTATGGAGAGTGCCAAGCGCCTGCTTCACCTTCCCCGCAACCGGGCCCGGTATTGCCCTATCTTTGGGTTCGGCCCACGTATCCGGAGCGCTTAACGCCTGCTTCACCTCCGCCGCAGGTGGGTCCGCCATTGAACTAGTATCGGGCGTGCACGGTATTGCACTAACTTCGCGATGGGCCCACGTACGGGGAATGCTTAAGGCCTGCTTCACCTCCGCCGCGGGGTCCCAGTATTTCAAAACTGCGGGATCGGCTCACGTGTTTGGAGCACTTAACGCCTGCATCATCTGCGCCGCGTGCGGCCCGGGTATTGCACTACCTTCGGGATGGGCCCCCGTATGGGGTGCGCCTATCTCCTGATTCACCACCACTGCGGGGGCCCGGTATTGCACAATCTTGGGGACCGGCCGACGTATGGGGATGCTTACGCCCCCATATCAGGAGCGCTTAACGCCTGCTTCACCTCCGCCGCGGATGCGCCTGGCGTTGCACCAACTTCCGGTTCGGCCCACGTACGGGGAGTGCCTTCCGCCTGCTTGACCCCTGCCGCAGGCGGCCCTGGTATAGCCCTGCCTTCGGTATCGGCAGAGCTATGTGGGGAGTGCTGAACGGCTGCTTTATTTCCGCCGTGCGCGGGCCCGGTATTGTACTACCTTTGGGATCGGCCCACGTATGAAGCTTACCGAACGCCTGATTTACCTCCCCCGCAGGCGGGGCCGGTATTGCACACTCTTTGGGATCGGTCCACGCATGGGTTGTGCCTAACGCCTGCTTCACCTCCACCGCGGGCGGGCCCGCTATTGAAGAAGAAGAAAAAAAATGGCTGTGGCTTAGGTAAGGTTAAGCCCAGGATGCGAAGCATACTAGCCTTTATTTTAGTTGTTGAACCACTGTTTAGCCTGGTGAACTGCTGTTGCTTGGCTATATTTGGTTCGGCTAGACGAAGAAACAACTCATGCATTACTTCTTCGCCTTCAAGAGTGGAACGCGACAGCGTTCCCGTCGACCCGCCAAGGGGTGTAAGACAATGGGCTACAGGGCAGCGACTACGCGCCCCGCATTGGACGCGGTGAGCGTCGAGCAAAGCAGCGTTCGGCGCGGCAACGAAATGTGCGCCTGAGCAAGAGACGCACGCCTTAGAAACAGCGCGTTTCTAAGGCAACACCGCATTCACTAGAGGCGCTTTTGTACCGCTTTGAAGCGTTGTACTCGTGGCTCAGTGGTAGCGTCTCCGTCCCACACTCCGGAGACCCTGGTTCGATTCCCACCCAGCCCGTCTTGCAAGAGTTGAGCCAAAGCCACTTCTCCTCTGTCGTGACGTCACGGTGTCACGTGATTTCATGGTCACCGCCGCGCCTAAGGAGCTGGGTTGAGCCCTCGTAATATGCTTCGCATAATAAACGTTAATAAAGAATAGTCCGGCAGTTCTTGCTGTGGCAGCCTCAGGTGACGGCTCGAAGTCCTTGGACTCGAGCGGCAATTTCGGCTTGCCGGACGGCCCACACTCTAAGCCGAAAACGGGGAAAAGGGGACTAACGGCAGCCGTTGGACCTTTGGATCAACGGTTAATCCACCGTGCGTGCCGTGTGCAGAGGCAAAGTGTCGTGCGCAAATTAGTGGGACTAAATGTTCGTCCTTGCAAGGTAACAGTCGACGGTAGGGATCAACGGCACAATTTAGTCCTCTGACTTTAGTCCCTTTAGAGAGGGGGGCTCCGTGTCCCTCTCCTCCCTGCCTGGACGGGGTGGCAGCGGGTCATAAAACACTGTCGCTCTGCTGTCATCCCGCCCACACGAAGGTCAACAGGCTTTCGCCATTGGCTAACATTTTGGCGGGAATCGGGCCCTGCTTGCGTGCACTCCGGGTAAGCGCGCGCAAGTCGGGTCCCGGGGAGACCACATCGGGGCGTCTGAAGGTGCGTACGTGTTCCTCTCTTGCCGGCGGCGGCCCCCTTTGTCCGCCGCCGGCCGATGGCTACTTCGGCTCGTCGGGGTCCCGGCGGGCGCGCGCGCACTCTTCCGTCGTCTCGATGTCCTGAGGCAGCGTCTGCCGATCATGCCCCCGTCTGTTCGTCTGTCATTTCTTTCTCGGCTTTTGTTCTCGATTGCCGCAAGGCGTTCATGCGCCGTCTGGGCCGGCAACCGGATACAAGAGGCCGAGACGAGGCAGAAAAAGCCAACCTATTCGAACGCGCTAGGCCGGAGTCACAAACAAGAAAAAAAACTGCAACATGTGCTGTGAACAAAGAGTACCGAGCGCCGTTGAGTCCCCTGCCCGGACCCATATGGGTGACAACACCCGATAGAAAACAAAATAAATAAATAAAATGACACGTGCAAACGATTTGCCTGCTTCGCATGGAGGGTTTGTCGAGAACAACGAGAGGGAGAGTGCGGCACCGTCGTAGGCATCGCAAATTGGCAGTGCGTGTCGTCTGCTAGGAAAGTGTCGTCTGTTAGGAAAACAAGTTGTGGGGCTCGCGCGACGGCCGCGCGCCGCATTTGGTACGAAATTGCTGTTCTGTCAACAGGCTTTGACGCTGAAATGTCGCACTCACGTACGGTCTCCTCCCAAGAGAATGCACCGCAACGCAACACGGCAGCCCGTTTTAAAGAAGACGAAAGGAGCCTGCCGACGACACTCCTGAACGGCTACAAGCATATTGTGGAATGCAAGAAAACTTACGTCGCGTCATTGACCAAGAAGAATCAGACATGGAAAGAAATAGCAAAATATTTGAATGCCAACCACGGGATTACGCGGCGCGATCACCTGCAACTGAAAAAATGCTGGACCAACCTGAAGCAAAAGCGGAAAGAGGAAGCTGCGGAAGAAAAGGGAAAGCGCCACAAAACTGGTAAGCGCACATGTTCTGCATGACTGACTTATTTGGGCTACTTTTTATTATGTGTAGTCATAGGAGATGAGAAAATACGCTCGCAATCAATCTTTCCGCGACTGCGGGAAGCGCACCAGCATCGGGCGCGGGTGCTTCGCGATGAGCAGAGTCACCTTTCCAACTGCGCGGCACACTGTTGACTGAGGAATGCGGACCGGACCTCCGGTGACTGTTTGAAACGTGCCAGCGCCGTAAAACATCACAGCCATCAGCAACTGCAGCATAGGAGGCACACCGTCGGTCCTCTATTGTCCCAGCTTACCCGGATAGGCAACGTAGCGAGAAGTCGCACGGCGTTCTTCGTGAATCTGTAGCGACCGAAGAATTGTTCGTCGTCGTACAGCTCCATCGAATTCCCTCGGTCACGTAGGGTGGGTCGCGGAATTTTCGGCAAGGGCTGCGCCTCTGAAAATGCTGTATCCATGGCGTAGCAAGCAAACTCGAAAGCAGCTAACCTCCGCGCGACGTCCGTTCGGGAGGCTGCAATGTTGGAATAACACACGAAGTCAGTTTCAAGCTAGCCCGGGAGCAGACTTCAAACTTGAGCGGACTTCGATGCAGCCAAGTCGTTCCCAAGTCGTCGGCAAGATCAAGCACGATTTACGACGCGCGGCGAAGGTGTCTTGAGACTGCCAGAAGTCAAGTTCGAGCCAAGTTAGATCTCTGCATTCGGGGGTTGTAGAGTGCTTCTAACTTATATTTGACTGTGACTGCTCCTGACTTAATTTCATTTTCATGATTTTACTCTGGCTATGACACGTTTCATCTGCTGTATACTTTGGAGTTTTTATTTTGTTTGAACTGCTGCATATTTTCAGTCAATTTTTTTATCTTCTGTATCTATATGTCATTACTGTATACAAAGGACTTGGCATTTGTATGCTAGTATTCCTTTTTTTGTTTTGTTAATTGTGGCTCAAGATGATGGTGGCAATATGTAATCAAAAATAAACATGGGTTACTTGAGTTCGATCATTGTTTTTGCTTGAAAAGCTATTGCAACCTGGAATCATTGGAAAAGTGATTTGGGACTAACTGGGAAGGACTAAAAGTTGCTCCTGTAGTTACTCCCTGTGGACTAACCTTAACAGACTAATTGTTGGTCCTCTAGGGGCTAACTGGGAAGGACTAAAAGTTGCTCCTGCAGTTACTCCCTGTGGACTAACCTTAACAGACTAACCGTTGATCCTCTAGGGACTAACTGGGAGGGTCTAAAAGTTGCCCTCACTTTTAGTCTGCAGTAGTTGCTCCCCCAGTTAGGCCGCTGCATTTGCTCCCGCAGTTAGTCCAAAATTGGTTCAAAATCTGTGGCAGGTCATTTAGTCCCCCAAGAGACTAACAACCATACCCGTTTTAGTCCTTTTTGGCTTAGAGTGCAGAGCTGGTCTGCCAGCTCTGAACTTCTGATAGCCGCCTCCCAGCGGCGGCGGCGCCTACGGAGAAGGTCCCCGGCGGCTCCCGCACCCGGGGCAGCGTCGGGAAGAAGCGAGCTCGAGCCTTCTCCTACCCTGGCAACGGCCGCGATTATGGACGCGTCGCCAACGGAGTTGGTGTGATTACCATTGTTGCCGGCACACTCCCAGAACATGTGTCGCAGCGTTGCTCTCTGTCCGCATGTTTTACACGCGTCTGTTGAATATAAACGCGGATAGAAGTGGTGTAAGATAGCGGGGCTAGGGTAGGTGTGTGTCTGAAGCAAGCGTAACGTTACGGCCTCGTTACTGTTCAATTTATCGTGCGGTGGCGGGAATGTGCGTCTTTCGAGTCTGTAGTGTTGGGTGAGGTCTCTGAACGTGGTTAGGCGATCGCCCCAAGTCCAGTGTGCTTCTTGTTGTTGTTTTTCTGTTGTAGTGTCCCGATCCAGCAGATCCGATGCCCCGCTCTCGGGAGCGGAGGCGGCCACATAATCAGCGGCGACTCGGCGTGTGAGACCTCGAGCCGTGGCGTGGGCCGCCTCGTTGCCCGCGAGCGGAACATCGGTATGTGCCGGGGTCCACAGGAGGAAGACCGTAGAATTTTGGGGTTGCGAGGGCGATGACGAGTCACCGTCGTCAGAAATTTGGAGTATGCGGGCCGCTTCCCGCGAGACACGACCGCGTGCGAAGCCGCGGATTGCCGCCTGCGAGTCGCTGAACACGATCGCAGCGTTCGGCACCGCGACGAGTGCTAGGGCTATCGCGGCTTCTTCGGCCGCCTCCGTGTGTCGCGTGGTCACCGTGGCGCTCGCGAGGCACTTACCCGAGCTGTGCCCGGGTAAGTGCCCGGGTGCCCGGTATCGCCCTACCTTCGGGATTGGCACATCTACAGGAAGTGCCTAACGGCTGCTTTACCTCCGCCGCGGACGGGCCCGCTATTGCAGTGTCTTCACGACCGGCCCAGTATGGGGAGTGCTTAACGCCTATTTCACCTCCGCTGCGGCCGAGCTCGATTTTGCATTTTCTTCGGGATTGCCCACGTATGGGGAGCGTTACGCCTGCTTCACATCCGCCCCGGGCGGGCCCGGCATTGCACTAACTTAGCGATCGGCCCACGTACGGGGGATGCTTAAGGCCTGCTTCACCTCCGCCGCGGGGACCCGGTATTTAAATTTCTTCGGGATCGGCCGACGTATGGGGAGCGCCTGACGCCTGCATCCCCTCCGCTGTGGGGTCCCAGTATTCCACAATCTTCGGGATCGGCCCATGTATTGTGTGCGCTTAACGCCTGATTTACCTCTATATCAGGCGGGCCCTGCATTGCACTATCTTCAGGATCGGCCCATGTACGGGGAACTTCCTAACGCCTGCTTTGCCACCGGAACGGGCGGGCCCGGTATTCGATTATCTTCGGGATCGGCCCAGGTACGGGGATTGCCTAACGCCTGCTTTACCCCTGCCGCGGACAGACCCGGTATTGGCATACCTTCGTGGTCGGCCCAGGCATGAGGATTGCCTAACGCCTGCTTCACATCCGCCGCGGACGGGTATGGTATTGCAACATCTTCGGGATTGGCCCACGTATGGGGAGTGCTTTCGCCTGCTTCACCTCCGCTGCAGGCAGGCCGGGTATTGCACTAACTTCGGGATCGGCCCACGTAAATGCCTTACGCCTGCTTTACCCCTGTCGTGGGCGGGCCCGGTTTTGCCCTGTCTTCGATATCGGAACAGCTAGGGTGAGTGCCTAACCGGTACTTTACCTAGCTTCTTAATTGGCTCACGTACGGAGGGCGCCTCACGCCATCTTCAGCTCTGCCGTGGTCGGGCATGGTAATAGACTTCCTTCGGGATCCGCCCACGTACGGGGAGAGCCTAACGCCTGCTTTACCTCCACACTGGGAGGCCTGGTATGGACCTACCTTCGGGATAGGCCCACGTATGGGGATTGCTCAACCCCTGCTTTACTTCCGCAATGTTTGGGCCCGGTCTCGGACTAACGTCGGGATCGGCCCTCGTAAGGGGGGTGCTTAACGCCTGCATCACCTTCCCCGTCGCCGGGCACGGTATCGCACAATCTTCGGGATCGGCCCACGTATGGGGAGCTCTTTAGCCTGCTTCACCTCCACCGCGGGCGGCCCCGGTATTGTAATATCTCCGGCTTCGGCGCACGTATGGGGAGTGCCTAACGCCCACGTCACTACCGGCGCGGACGGGCCCGGTATAGCACTGTCTTTGTGATTCGTGTGTTGTAGTTGACAATGTGAGTGCGTTTGCTTTAGTTGACGCCTGGGCGGCAGTTTCTGTTATGAGCCTGTCCTTGAAAAATCGTCTTGGGCCAAAAGTTATGTTTTCTTGGGATCGGAACGCTACCTTTCGTGGAGTTGGCGGGGAAATGTTACGCCCACTTGGGGTCTATTCTGTTGCAGTTACGATAGGGGACCAGACATTTCGAAGTGAATTTACTGCGCTTGCACGTACAACGCATGACATTACTTTAGGAATTGATTTCTTGCGTGAGTGGGGGGCAACTTTAGATTGTGGAAGTGGCGCGATTCCTCTTCGCCGAGACGCGCGAACTTCAATCACAGATAGCACCAGTGATGCCCCAGACGTTCTCTCCGTGTCACAAGATGTGTGTTTGCCCCGTCAGACTGCAATGTTTCTACCTGTCAATACTTCTCGCCCTCGTTCAGGTTCCTGTTGTGGTTTAGGCGAGCCCGATTATAACAATGCCATCAAGAAAATTGGGATAGTCCCTCGCTGCCTCATTGTCACCACTGATGGTTGTACTCGCTTGTGGACAGTCAACCTTTCAACCCAATCCATAACACTGCCGCTAGGACTTAAACTGGCAACTTTTGATAAACAAGCCATTGCCAGTGTAGGAGTGCTTGAAATGTCAACTGCCGTAAAAAGATCCAACCCCCCTTCCAACCATGATAATTCTGCTGACTTTAAGCGCATGATTAACAAGTCGCTGTCTTCTAGTGAGCAGAGTCTGCTGGAAGCTGTGCTCGCTCGCTACGCCACAGACAGACAGACAGACAGACAGACAGACAGACAGACAGACAGACAGACAGACAGACAGACAGACGGACGGACGGACGGACGGACGGACGGACGGACGGACGGACGGACGGACGGACGGACGGACGGACGGACGGACGGACGGACAGACAGACAGACGGACGGATGGACGGACGGACGGACGGACGGACGGACGGACGGACGGACGGACGGACGGACGGACGGACGGACGGACAAGAAACTTTAATTTGTCCGAAGGGACTACGTTGTAGTCGCGGGCCGCACCCACGCCGGGGGCGGAAGGCCGTGGTCTTCAGCCCTGTCGCAGGCCCTCTGGACAGCCCGAAGCTGGACTTGAAGGTCATCGCTCTTGACGGCTTCATCCCAGTCTTCTTGCCTGTTGAAAGGCGAGTGGCGCAACGCAGAACATTGCCACAGCATGTGGTTCAAGGTAGACCGTTCCTCGCCGCAGTCTGGGCAGCGGGGATCCACACCCGCAGTGTGGCGGCTCAGCCTTGAGCGAGACGGAAAGGAGCCCGTCTGCCGCATTCTCAGCACCGACGCCTGGGGTCTGCCTAGCTTCGGGTGAGGAGCCGGAAACTGTCTGCGTCCCAGCTGCTAGTGAGCAGTTATCTCATGGAAAGTTAGCAGTGGGTCCGTGGTTCGGGCGATCCCCTACGAAGCTGGGCCCCTCGGACCGGCGCGGTTGATGAGACCTCGCGCCTGGTCGTGGGCCAGCTCATTCGGGTTGATCGAGCCGGGGGAGACGTTTCGGCCCATGTGAGCCGGGAACCAAGTGATGACGTGACAAGCCGTGCCTGTCTTGCGGGTCCTCAGCACTGCTGCAGGCTCGGCCGAGTCCGAGCCGGCGAGAAAGGCCATCGCCGCCGAACTGGAGTCTTTGAAGATATGCGTGCACCCGGGTTCGCACAGAGCCAGCGCCACTGCGACTTGCTCTGCGACGCACGCCGTCGAGCGTTGTATAGACGCCGCATTCAGGATCTTGCCCTGGGGGTCAACAACCGTGGCCACGTAGGAGTTGAAGCCGGGATACCGCGCCGCGTCAACAAAGCACGCGAGCTCTGGGTTCTGCAGGACAGTCTTGATGAGTGCTCGGGCTCTGGCTGCGCGCCGGCCCTCGTTGTGCTGTGGATGAACGTTCCTCGGGAAGGGGGAGGCTCGAAAGGCGTCCCTTTCACCCTCGCAGAGCGGGACTGTGCACGACTGCTCGGCCATGGCTGCCAGACCCGCCATCTTGAGTATTCGACGGCCGGCCTTGGTGGTAGAGAGGCGAACGATCTGTGCCGTTCTCTGTGCTTCGACCACTTCGCTCAGGGTGTTGTGGTCCCCGAGTTGCATCAACTTCTCCGTGCTGGTCGTCGCGGGGATGCCGATGACTCGTTTAAGGCTCATCCTCATGAGTGCGTCGATCTTGTTCTCCTCTGACCACGACCAGCTCAGCGCAAAGCCACGTAGTTGATATGGCTCATGAGGAAGGCGTGGTAGATCCTTATGAGGTTGGCTTCGCTGATTCCCCCCTTCCTGCTCGTCACTCGGGAAACGAGTCTGAGCATGTTCTCCGTCTTCACGCTCAGGCGCGCGATCGTTTGCGCGTTGCTGCCCTTTGCACTGAGGACCAGTCCGAGCACCCTGAGAGAATCCACCCTCTGGATGCGCTGACCCGTCTTCGTTCTGAGTTCGATCGGTACTTGGTCCAGCGTCGTGTCGAACTTGCGGCCTTTTCTGTCGGGCCGATACAGCAAGAGTTCCGACTTGGTCGGCGAGAGGACCAGTCCCGTGCCCTCGAGGAATTCTTCCGTGACGTGCAAGGTCTCTTGCAGGGCGCGCTCCACGGCTGTGTCTGACCCACCGCCGCACCAGACGGTGATGTCCGCGTAGAGAGCGTGATTAAGATTGGCGGCCCCGATTCGGTCGAGTCGGACTGATAGGTCTCTCATGGCGATGTTGAAGAGCAGTGGAGATAACACCGCACCCTGCGGCGTGCCGCAGGCTCCCAGTGCTTATCCGTCCTTCTTGATCTGGCCCAACCTGATCGTGGCCTTGCGATCTCTTAGGAAAGAGCTCACGTACGCATGGAAGCGTTCGCCAAGGTTCAGTCTCGTCACAGAGTCGAGGAGGTGCTTGTGTTTCACCGTGTCGAAGGCCTTAGCGATGTCCAGCGCCAAGATGCCTCGGACGTCTCTCGTTACCACGTCGACTATCTGCCTCTTGATCAGCAGCATGACCTCTTGAGTGGACAGCGAGGGTCTGAAGCCGACCATATTCGGTGGGAGGAGGTGTCGTTCCTCGACATGTTTCGATATTCTGTTGTGGGTGACATGCACCGCCACCTTGCCCACGCAAGACGTGAGCGAAGTGGGTCGCAGCCTGTCTATGGCTGGTGTCTTCCCCGGCTTCGGAATTAGGGTCACCGTGGCTTCGTTCCAGGCATCCGGTACGATGCCGGACTCTCAGACATCGTTGATTTCTTTAGTGAGCAGTTCGATCGAGCCGTCGCCCAGATTTCGAAGGAGTCTGTTCGAGATTCCATCCGGCCAGGGCGCCGATCTTCCATTGAGGCCTTGAAGGGCCGCTCTGACATCCGAGACGGAGAAGGGGTAGTCGAGCTCCTCGTCCGGCTTGCCGCCATAGGCCGGGTAATCTTCTGGTCCGGAATGCCCGATGGGGAGGTAGCGACGCGCCACTTCGTCCATCACTTCGTTCTTAGATGCGCCTTCGCTATTGAGCTTGTGGACCAGCCTATCGATGGCCAGAGTGTGGTTTCTCTTGGACTGTGTGTCGTCCAACAACTGCATGACGAGGTTCCACTTGCCTCTCGCACGCATCTGGCCGTCGACCGACGCGCAAACTTTGTTCCATTGCTGCTGGCCGAGCTCTTTGCAGTGCGATTCGATATCGCGGTTGAGGGCCGTGATCCTCCTCCGGAGGTTGCGATTCAGCTTCTGCGTCTTCCATCTGGCCGTGAGGGAATTCTCGGCTTCGAGCAGGTGCGCCAATCGAGCATCCATGCGGTCGACCTTGAGGGCCATTTCAATGGTCCTGGTGACCGCAGCTACGTCCTTCTTGAGCTGCGCTACCAGGTCCGCCTACGACTCGTATTTTTCATGGTCATCCTGCTTTCTCACGGCTCAACCGCAGGCTAAGAAAAAAGATATCGGAAGTCAACAGAACTATAGAGGAACACTGCAGAGCCCTCTCTAAACAACAATGGGATGAGGTGTGTAACTCGATCGACGGGCAGCTGCGCAACGGGGGCACCTGGAACCTCCTAAAGCATCTCCTCGACGAGACAAACACTAAAACCAACCAACGCAACACACTGGCGCGTACCCTACACATAGCAAAGCGAGAATATTCGAGCAATGAAATTTTATCCCAACTAGTGAAGAAGTACCTGTCAGTCGCATCGGGCCCTACACCACCTTGCCCTGACTACGAAGGCTCCGACAACCCTGAGCTCGACGCAGATTTTGGGATTGAGGAGATCAGGCAGGCGCTCCATGCCCTCAACGGCAGATCGGCTCCGGGTCCGGACAAGATCACAAACAAAGCTTTACGGAACCTGGACGAGAAGTCCATCGAATACCTAACGGACATCATTAACCAAACATGGAGCAGCGGTAAAGTCCCGGAAATGTGGAAATCGGCCAACACCATTCTCATTCCCAAGCCAGGCAAGCCGCCCAGCCTCGATAACCTCCGCCCAATTTCGCTCACATCGTGCGTGGGGAAGGTTGCTGAGCACGCAATCCTAAACAGGCTTTCACGCTACCTGGAGGACCACGACATTTACCCACACAACATGATCGGCTTCAGGGTCGGACTCTCGACGCAGGACGCGATGAAGCTCATCAAGCATCACATTATTGACTGTAATACGCGGGACACGAGAGCCATACTAGGTCTAGATCTGGAAAAGGCCTTCGATAACGTTCTTCACTCGTTCGTTTTGAACACAATCTCGAGTCTTAACCTGGGGAAGCACTTTCATTCCTACACGAGATCTTTCCTGTCAAATAGAGAAGCCACACTTAAGATCGGGGACCTAGCTTCAGACATGGTCAAGCTGGGGTCTAAGGGGACGCCACAAGGGGCAGTCATATCCCCAACCCTCTTTAACCTCGTCATGATTGGACTATCCAGGACACTCTCTGCTATCGATGGTATCAGTCATACCATATACGCAGATGACGTTACCATCTGGTGTACGGGAGGTAGTGACGGACAGGTAGAGACGGCCCTGCAAGAGGCGATTGATGCTACCGAGAGATACCTTGAGTCCACGGGCCTTCGGTGCTCACCGCACAAGTCGGAACTGCTACTTTATCGACCCAAGCGCAGAGGCCCGAAACCAAAGGGGTGGAAACCACTCGCCGAATGCGACATAAAACTGCGCACAAACGACGGAGGATATATTCCGAGGGTGGATGCTATCCGTATTCTCGGCATGATGGTAGAGTCGAATGGTTCAAACAACCAGACAGTGCTGCGACTCACTAAGAAGACGGACAATGCCATCAGACTAATCAGAAGAGTGGCCAACCGGCAGCAAGGCCTCGGAGAAGATAACCTCGTGAGATTGGTACATGCGTTCGTAATGTGTCATTTCACTTACGTCGCGGCTATGCACAACTGGCAAAGATCGGAGCGGGATAAGCTCAACGCATTAATCAGGAAGGCAATCAAGAGAGCTCTCGGCCTCCCCATATACACTCACACGGAACGCTTACTTCAACTTGGCATGCATAACACGGTAGAGGAAATAGCGGAAGCACAGGAGAGGGCCCAGTTCGTCAGGTTATCTACCACACAAGCTGGAAGACACATCTTACAGGAGCTGGGCGTTCCCCCCACAGTAATCAAAACAAAGTTCTGTAGCATCCCTCGAGAGCAGCGGGACCGCATCATTGTCGCCCCGATCCCACGAAACCTCCATCCAGAGCACAACGTGGGAAGACGTCGGGCTCGCGCGAAGGCTCTCCTGGAAAAGGCTCGTGAACGGGCTTCGAAGAACAGTTTCGTAGACGCAGCGCGCTACGCCGACGGACAGGCCTTCGCTGTAGTTAGCGTAGATCATGAAAGGCAAATAACACACGCAATCTCGATTCGGACGACGTCCTCTGAGATCGCAGAGCAGGCTGCAATAGCGATGGCCTTATTGGACGACAAGAGGACATCAATCTACAGTGACTCCATATCAGCTGTTAGGGCATTTGCCAAAGGTACCATATCCGAGCTGGCCCTAAGGATACTAGGAAGCAAGGAGATCAAGCCACACACATTGATCTGGTTTCCAGCCCACATGGGACAGATCGAGGGTGCCCCGCCCAACCTCAACGAGTCGGCACACGGAGCTGCGCGAGGGATCATCAACCGCGTAGCTACCGGGCAGCCTGACGCTGGGGGTACTGACAATCGGGACTCTCCTTCATCCTACACCGAAATTACTAAGCACTTTTATTTGGCTCGGAGGATCTACCCCCTCCCACATTGCAAACTCAATAGACCTCAAGCTTTGACACTCAGGCTTCTACAGACGGGGGTTTACCCAAACCCCCTACTTCTTCACAAGGTGTACCCCGAAATTCAAACAACAAATGCATGTGCACTCTGCAATGATTTAGCGAGTTTACCTCACATGCTCTGGCGATGTCCCGCGTTACACAACGATAAAAACAACACTTCTTCACGTTGGGATGCGGTCCTACACAGCCCCAACCTCGAAGAACAGTTATGGGCTGTCCAACGGGCCCGCGACGCGGCGGAGAGACTCCGCCTCTCTGTCCTGACGTGGGAGCGGCCCGCTGCGCGCTAGTGCGCGCCCTAAAGGACCCTAATAAAGTTTTTCATCCATCCATCCATCCTGCTTTCTCTATCGGAAGGCGTCCCAGTCGACTATTTCGAAAGCCCTCTGCGGGGCCGCGCTGTCCGGTAGGGAGATTTCCGTGATGTAGTGGTCACTGCCCAGGTTCTCTTGTAAGTTGTGCCACTCCGCTCCCGGCGTGTTCTTGACGAAGGCCAGGTCTGGGGTGGTGTCTTTCGAGACCGAGGTTCCCATGCGTGTGGAGTAATGGGGGTCGGTTAGTTCCAGGGAGCTGTCAGTCACTCCCTGCAGGAGTCTGCAGCCTTTGGGAATGCTTCTCACATAGCCCCAGGCTTCGTGCGGCGCGTTGAAATCTCCAGCCATAACAAGCGGCGTCTCCCTCGCCTTAGACGATGCCTTGGTTGTTAGGCTGTAGAAGGTCTGCTGGTTGTCCCTAGGAGAGCAGTACACATTGATAACGTAGACGCTGTTCTTCAGCCAACTGTTGGGTATGATCTCGACGATCAACGCTTCCAGTTTGATGATGCCAAGACGGAGATCGTGCTCCTGGAAGGTGGACTTCCTTGCAATAATAATCGCGATGCCGAGCCCGCTCTCCGCCACCGATGAGACAGCTCGGTATCCCTGGAGGGAAGTAGTTTCAATCCTGTTTCCTGTAGTAAAATGACGTGGGGCCTCTCTAGTGGCTCCCGGGCCTTGATGAACTGCACCAGTTGAGGCCTGAGCCTCCTGAAGCTCGCGTAGTTCCACTGCCACACGATGAGCGCACTATCCGGTCTGGCCATGGGTGGGCATGTTGGGCCGGAGGTGGGCTGGGGTGCCATCTTGCTCGTCAGCCCCGGACTGCTTCGTCTGTTTCGTCTGTTTCACTCTGTCGGCCCAGGTGGGACCTCTTGCGATGCGCACACTGGACTTCGAGCGGCCCCTAGATTGAGAGCGCCCTCGTTGCGCGGAGCGCCCACGTGAGCGGGAGCGCGTTCTAGAGCGGGAAAGACTGCGCGAGCGGGAGCGTCCCCTCGAAGAGCTCCCTTCCGTAGCACTGACGTCAGTGCCTGGCTCACCTCACGTGCCGCGTTGGCGCCCTTCTTGGCGTCGTCAGTTTTCTTCCGCCGACGCCTTCGGCGTCTCTGCCTGACGACATACGGCGTTTGGAAGTGTTGCTCGCACTTACGATCAGCCGTTGGGTGAGGGCCTCCGCATATGCCCCATTTCACCTCACACTGGTCGCCTTCAGTGGGGGACGCGGCTCCACATCCCCTGCACTTATGCACACTCTGGGTCGGGCATACATCGGCCCTCTGGCCCAGTTCCCCACAACCGTAGCACACATCAACTCGCCTTCTGTATAAAGAGCAGGGCAGCATGCCCGCACCACAAATGACAAATTTCGGCACCCTCCGTTCATCGAACAGGATAACCGTGGTGGTGGTCTTGATGCGACGCACCTCCAACGCTGTGGAATTCCGCTGGTGTACGATCATGGCGCGGAGCTGAGCGTCGTTGAAATCGATGTCGACTCCCCTCCCAACACCCTTGCATATATTGTCCCAAGCGGCCATGTACGCGGCCACTTCAAAGACCGCTTCGCGCAGGTGGATCTGCTGAACCATCGCGTTAGCACGCGCGTTCTTTTCTTCTGGCGTTGAGACGACATAGATGTTTTGCGCGTTGTTTGGGCAGACGATGTCTTCACCAACCTCGTCGGGTGAAAGCGCCGCCGCCATAGCCAGCGCTTCTGTCACTCTAATAGTGTTGATCTTTTTCACGTCGAGACCACGCCTTGGCCTAACGATGATTCGAATATGGTCCCGTAGCAGTATCGGGAGCCTTGAGGCTGCGGCCAGCTTCTTCGGCGCGTTCCGCGGGGCTGCCGTGCGGCGGCCGCCCCTGAACTCGAGTGCCTAGCAGTCGTCTTCGCTATTCAGAAGTTCCATCCGTATCTACATTGCCGCGCATTCGTGATAGTAACTGACCATCATGCACTCTGTTGGCTGGTTGGGCTACCTGACCCGTCGGGCCGGTTGATCCGCTGGGCTTTGCGCCTTCAAGAGTAAAGCTTTTCCGTTAACTACAAGAGTGGACGCTATCGCACGGATGCTGATTGCCTATCCCGTCTCACTTCGCCGCAGACTAAAGCTGAGGATAATGACTTCGATGACTACCTAGTTTCCATCTCTTCCGACTTTCCAGACATGCTTACCTTCGAGAGCGAGCAACGCTGCGACCCTACCCGGCAATGCCTACGGCTAGCAGCACGTGAGCCAGCAGAAACAACGCCGTTTGCTTTACGCAATGGTTTGCTGTACAAAAAAAAATTACTCGGCTGATGGTCCCCCATCACTTCTAGTTGTGCCCGAAAACCTCGCCCTACTGTCCTTCGTACCATGCATGACCATATCACGTCCGGGCACCTGGGCTTTGCACGCACACTACACCGACTTAGAGATTTTTCTGGCCCAAGCTTTCGAAAACAACGAAACATTATGTCGCCAGCTGTACTGTTTGCCAGCGCCACAAGCAAACGACGACGGCCCCAACAGGTTGTTTACAACCAGTTAGGCCACCGATGTTACCCTTTGAAAAAGTCGACATTGACTTGCTTTGCCCGCTCCCAAAGACGTCAGCTGGCTACCGCTGGAATATAGTTTGCGTAGATTAGCTTACTCACTACACAAAACGGTTGCACTTCCATCTGCCACTGCAGCAGATGTATCTTCATTTTTGTTGCATCACGTCATACTCCGTCACGGCGCTCCCCGGGTTGTCATCAGTGACCGTGGACGGCAATTCGCCGCCGACGTCGCTGAAGAACTTTTATGGCTTTGTGGTTCTGCATATCGTCATTCCAATCCTTACCACCCGCAAACCAATGGTCTCACGGAGCGAACGAATCGACCCCTAACCAACATGTTATCAATATATGTCGCTGCTGACCACAAGAATTGGGACGCCGTCTTACCTTTTGTAACGTACGCGTACAATAGTGCCAAGCACGAAGTTACTGGATATGCGCCATTATTTTTGCTGTACGCACGCGCTCCCCAGAGCTTTCTGGACACTATTCTATCTTTATCGTGCCAAGAAGGTCCTTCCTTCGCCCAAACTTTGTGATGTGCTGAGGAAGCACATCGACTGGTGCATCTTAGGACGTTGTCCTGACAAGGCAAAAGAAAGATTCGCTATGATGCGCGGCGTATCCCTGTCAGCTTTACTCCCGGTGATTATGTTTGGTTGTGGACACCTGTTCGCAAAAAGGGATTGTACCGCAAGTTTTTCGCCACTTACACCAGACCATTCCTTATGCTCGGCCTCTTGAGTGATGTGAATTATGTTGTCGTCAAAGTGACGGCAAGTAATCGGCCTTCACGTGCGATGCAAGTTGTTCACGTGGCCAGACTGAAGCAGTACAATGGCAGGTCCCTTTAGCTCGCACAGCGACGTTTGTCTCCCCCCGGGGAAAATGCCGCAGCACTGTGTGACTGAGGCAGAGAACGAAGAAATAGAGTGTGTGCGCATGATCTCGGTGTACTCTGCGCTGGCTGGGCCTGGCCTGTTGCTTCCCTCTCGGACCTCTTTTCACCTTGTAATAAACATCATTCGTAACAATATACTGTAGATAGATTTACACGCGAAAAATTTTTATTTTCCTTTCGTGCTTTAACAAATTGGAAATGCACTAAAGCTATGGTATTGTATTTTGCTAACTATGTTGGGCTAATCGCGACGTTCTGCCTAAAATAGCAGAAATTAGCTCCTCGCACGACACTGGAGTGAAGTTGTCCAAAGTCCTTTGAAATGTACCATAATCTGCCTTAAGATTAATAGCTAAGGATAGTTTTTTCGCGATTACACTGCATTTGATTTTGCATGTCCTGAACTTTGTTGAATATTCCAACGTCACTAAACCGTTGTTGCCATTGGGATATAGCCGAAATAATTCGTAATATTAAAATACCAACAGTAGCGTAGGAACTTCAAGTCCAAATCAATTATTACAAGTTCTTCAATATTTAGCTACTCGTTTATCAAAAATTTTGGAATTGTTGAATTATACGCATATAGCATTCTGCAATTTGGGCATTTATACACACTTATGCTCTGAAAGTAATTTAATAACCGCCTTAATTTGAGAACCACCGATATCAATCGAAGCCGCTTTGATGTGGATCATAATGGACGGTTTCGCGGTGCGTCATTGTTTTCGAATAGTTAACGACACCGTCACTTTTTGAAGACGCACTACTACATCAACGCCTTCACCTCATTGTGGTGCTATACGTACAAGGCCGTAATATATTTGGAAGAGGGAGGCGTAGCTTTATTGTGGTGTCATGAACCATGGGCTACGTAACTCTGATGCCCCGAAAACAATGGTAATAGCAACGTGACGAAGCAAACCATAGTATTTTCTGTTTATTACAGCGCCGAATCGCAAAATATCACTTGCCACAAAATACGTCAAACACCCACTGGAAGTGGTGCACACGACGTCGACATAAGCACAAAATAAACCACTAAATTCGAAAAAGCCAAATATTGAATTTGCATGAGCACAGTTTTCTTTTTCTTCTAAAAGTTGTATTACAGCGCACGTGCATCATGGTTTGCTTAACATTCGAAATTGTGCCAACCTAAAAGCATTACCTTTGGCGGGGACAGTTCTACAACTATGGCTTTAGAACAGCGCCACTTTTGCACTATCCGTCTTATTCTAAATATAATAATTCCAAAATCATACAATTTACCACTTATTATCCTTGACATAGCAGTACCGGCGCTAAAGGTAGGGAACAGTACATTTAGCAGATTCCAGGTATCGAATTACACGTGTCTCGGCATTTCGCGTTCCTAATATTCAGAAACATGAAGAGCAAATTAGGGTCCATTAGAGAAAAATTAAATGAAATTGGCTTGAAGATGAACGTAGGCGTTAATTCCGGTTAGTGCCCAAGAATCTAGCGACGGGCCATATTGCCCCCCTATTGTCACTGGGGACAGGAATAAGACGCATGCGCAACCAGGCCCTTCTCTCGAGTGTGAATGGGCCGATGGATGCTATGAGCGTCACCTTTCAAACGCGGTGGTGGGTTGCACAACCAAGCTGTTGTAGTCAGAATGTCTAATGTCCCACCTATGTTAAAAAAATTTATCCGACGATTACGATACTCCCTAATGCGAAATTTGAGCGCAGCTCTATACGTGTTTCCATTTCGCGATATTTTGATGCAAAGAATTTGAGAGAGACATGTAGCAGAGTCGGTAATGGTCGAAAATCTGATCTGCGGATCAAGCGAGCCGGCGTTTATACATGACTCGTCAAAGGTTCCAGTGTGATCGCTGGTGCCGCATGGCTTCCAGAAAGTACTATACAATTCGCATAGCGCATACAATCAGATTAAGAAACAATCTCACACAATAACAACCAAAACAAGCGCGAACGAGACCGACCCAACAGAACCAAACAGGCGCGGGCGAGAGCTTTGGCGCGAGCAGACGATAGTACGAAACGAGCGGATCGGCTGAGACCAGACACGAGTGCGCATCGAGCCGTAAGGAGGGTCCGCATGACACCAGCATCGCGCGCGCACGTCACTGAAGGGACCGCTCTCATTGGTCTCCGCCATTCGCGGCTCGCGTCCTTCGTCTCCCACTCCAGCGAAGGGGGGCGGAGCTGGTTACGAGGCTGACGACAACGCCGACGACAACGACGACGCGAAACCCAGGAACGGACGCCAAAGAGCTGCGCTCTAAAAAGAAAGAAACATCCACACGAATAATTGCCATATGCAAAGTTTCTGAACTCCTATTGGGAGTTTATGTGCCTCCGATGTTTGTTGTTTCTCTACTTTTCTTCCAGCAATCTTCCAATTGCCTCTTACTAATCTCTATTGCACATGTTATATTTCCGCCTGTTCTTCCTGAACCCAAGGCCTTCAGGAGGCCAGAGAAGCCTAAACCGTGTAAAAATAAGTGGGTGTTCTAAGGCATCCCGATCTCGCTTCGAAAAATAATGAGCTTCCCTCTGATATATCATAAATTGTTTTTTTTTCCTGATTTCGTTTTTCCCCCTTAAATAGTTACTCATAGTAGGTTTCTTTTCCATTGCCAACACCCAGAGTTGTTTGGCAAACCAGCCGGCCGTACAATTGCCTTAAAGCAGCAACTGGCCTCTCGTGCCCAATCCCCCAATGAGTCCTATGTTTGGTATATCCAAGATGTGCTGCCGCTTTATCATTAGGCCGATCACCACATGACACAACCTGAGAATTTCGGGCATGTGCTTAAGCGCATTGCTGACGCCGCCTTTTATCTGCTCATGTGGAAAAGCTGTTTTACAGTTGATGCCATGATTAAAGAGTGCCGACAGTTCGCGCAGGCGAAAAGCCGACGCGTCGTGCACCCCTTCACTAGACTTCACAGTACTGCTGCAACGTCGACGTAAGAAGGTCAGACCGCATAGCAGCATGCGTCGAGATCAGTGGGCACGATGCGAATCGTTCGACGTGAACTGGACGTGATGGCGCCCGCAGCTTTCTTTTCGCGTAGCCCTGATGCTCCCCCTATTTCACTTCCCCTCGTGCAAGAAGGGAATTTGAAAACTTTAGCCTACATTCTGTTTGTGCTGTCACCAACCTAAAAGCCAACGAATGCCCTTCGACTATTTTCGCTACACCCCGACGCTTCCCTTCGTGTTATCGCAACCAGACTCCGTGGAGAACCGCGGGCTACCAGCCGATATGTTTCACCTGTCACCGCGCTGGTCATGTCACCAGATACTGACAAACTCGTGGCCCTGAACACATCGCACGCCTAAAAACCTGAGCCGTTTTAGTGGAAATGGACCATTGATAATAATGGTAGGCCCGGTATTACCCTACCTTCGCGATCGGCCCACGTATGAGGGTTGCCTAACAGCTGCATCACCTCGGTCGCGGGCGAGCTCGGCATTGGGCCATCCTCGGGATCGGTCCAGGTATAGGGCGTGCCTAACTCCTGCTTCCCCTCCTCCGCGGGTGGGCCAGGCATTTCACTATCTCCGGGTTCGGTGAACTTATGGGGAGTGCCTAATGCCTAATTTAAGTCACCCGTGGGTAGGCCCGGTACTGCCCTACATTCGGGATTGGCCCTAACCTAACGCCTACGTCACGTCCGCCGCGGACCGGCCCGGTATTGCACTGTCTTCGCGATCTTGCCCGCGTATGAGGATTGCTTAACGCCTGTTTCAACACCGTTGGGGCCGGGCCCGGTATTGCATTGTCTTCGGGATCGCCTTCGTATGAAGTGTTCTTAACGCCTGCCTCACGTCCGCCACTCCCGGGACCGCTATTGAACTATCTTCGAATTCGGCCCAGGTATTGGGAGCGCTAAACGCCTGCTTCTCCTCCACCGAAGGCGGGCCCGCTATTGAACTATCTTCGCTAGTGGCCCACGTATCTGGCGTGTTTAACCCCTGCTTCACTTCCGCCGTGTGCGGGCCCGGTATTGCACTAACTTCGCCATCGGCCCACGTGCGGTGAATGCATAAAGCCTGCGTCACCTCCGCCGCGGGGTCCCGATATTTCAATATTTTTGGGATTGGCCCATGTATGTGGAGCACTTAACGCCTGCATCACCTCCACCGCGCGCGGCCCGGGTATTGCACTCTCTTTGAGATGGGCCCACGTATGAGAATTGCCTAACGGCTGCTTCACCTCTGCCGCGGGCGGGCCTGGTATTGCACTGTCTTCGCGATCTTTGTCCGCGTTTGGAGGGTGCTTAACGCCTGTTTCACCTCCGTCGCGCCCGGGACCACAATTTAACTATCTTCGGTATCGGACAACCTATGGAGAGTGCCAAGCGCTTCCTTCGCCACCCCCGCAACCGGGCCCGGTATTGCACTATCTATGGGTTCAGCCCACGTATCGGGAGCGCTTAACGCCTGCTTCACCTCCGCCGCACGTGGGCCCGCCATTGAACTATCCTCGCTATCTGCCCCCGTATCGGGCGTACTTAACACCTGCTTCACCTCCAGTGCGGGTGGGCCCGGTATTGCACTAACTTCGCCATCGGTCCACGTACGGCGAATGCTTAAGGCCTGCTTCACCACCGCCACGGTGTCACCTGCGGGGTCACCTTCCCCTCCGCCACGTGTTTGGAGCACTTAACGCCTGCATCATCTCCGCCGCGCGCGGCCCGGGTATTGCACTAGCTTCGGTATGGGCCTCCGTATGGGTTGCGCCTATCTCCTGTTTCACCACCGCTGCGGGTGCCCAGTATTGCACAATCTTTGGGACAAGCCGACGTATGGGGGTCTTATGCCTGCTTCAGCTCCCCTGCGACAGGCCCCGGTATTGTATTATCTTTGGGTTCGGCCCACGTGTTTGGAGCGCTTAACGCCGGTGTCGTCTCCGCCGCGGGCGCGCCTGGCTTTGCATCATAGTCGGGATTGGCCGACTTATGGGGAGTGCTTTCGTCTGCTTCACCTCCGCCACGGGCTGGCCCGGTATTGCACTAACTTCGGGATCGGCCTACGTAAATGATGTGCCTTACGCCTGCTTTACCCCTGCCGTGGGCGGACCCGGTTTTGCCCTATCGTCGATATCGGCACAAATAGGGTGATTGCCTAACGGGTACTTTACCTCCGCCGCGGGCGGGCCCAGTATTGCACTAGCTTCTGGATTGGCCCACTTACGGAGGGTGCCTCACCCCAGCTTATACTCTGCCGTGGTCCTGCACGGTAATAGATTACCTTCGGGATCCGCCTACGTACGGGGAGAGCCTAACGCCTGCTTTACCTCATCACCGTGTGGCCTGGTACGAACCTACCTTGGGGATCGGCCCATGTATGGGGATTGCTCAACGCCTGCTTTACCTCCGCCGTTTGTGGGCCTGGTCTCAGACTAACGTCAGGATCGGCCCGCGTAAGGGGGGTGCTTAACGCCTCCATCACCTTCCCCGCCGCTGGGCCCGGTATCGCACAATCTTCGGGATCGGCCCACGTATGGGGAGCTCTTTAGCCTGCTTCCCCTCCGCCGCGGGCAGCCCCTGTATTGCAATATCTCCGGGTTCGGCGCACGTATGGGGACTGCCTAACGATCACGTCACTACCGGCGCGGGCGGGCCGGGTAGTGCACTGTCTTTGCGATTGGTGTGTTTTAGTTGTCAATGTGAGTGCTTTTGCTTTAGTTGACATCGGGGGAGCAGTTTCTGTTATGAGCCTGTCCTTCAAAAATCGTCTTCGATCAAAAGTTATGTTTTCTTGGGATCGGAACGCTGCCTTTCGTGGAGTTGGCGGGGAAATGTTACGCCCACTTGGGGTCTATTCTGTTGCAGTTACGATAGGGGACCAGACATTTCGAAATGAATTTACTCTGCTTGCACGTACAACGCATGACATTACTTTAGGAATTGATTTCTTGCTTGAGTGGGGGGCAACTTTGGATTGTGGAAGTGGTGCGATTCCTCTTCGCCGAGACGCGCGAACTTCAGTGACAGGTAGCACCAGTGACGCCGCCGACGTTCTCTCCGTGTCACAAGATGTGTGTTTGCCCTCTCAGACTGCAATGTTTGTACCTGTAAATACTTCTCGCCCTCGTACAGGTTCTTGTTGTGGTTTAGGCGAGCCCGATTATAACAATGCCCTCAAGAAAAATGTGATAATCCCTCGCTCCCTCATTGTCACCATTGGTGGTTGTACTCGTTTGTGGACAGTCAACCTTTCAACGACAGTTTCAACTGAGCTAGTTGGTAAGGATTCATCATGCAAAATAGAAGTGAGGCATGCAGACATGACACAAGAGTAGAGAAGTGGACAACACGAACGCCGACTATCAACTGAAGGCAGCACTGAGGCGGAAAAGAAAGAAGACGCAAAACTCATCTGCCCATGCTCAGGAATGGTAACACCACGTGTCAGTCGGGTACACCTGCCGGTCTACGTGAGAGATAACTATTAAGGCACTTAATATCTTCCTTATGTAAAGTAATCGAAGGCTGACTCACGCACGCACTTCCACCATTATAGATATGCCATGCCTCTACCATCGGACGCGTATCTTCATTCTTATGCCTGTACAATATCGCGCATTCATCTTACTCTGCCGTGCACTTACAATCTTGGCAATGTAGCGAAATATTAGAAGGCGATCCAGCGGTTAACGACCTTTTATTTTCCATTAGCCTCTGATTGATACACCGTCCCGTTTGCCCTACGTAGAAGTGGCCACAGCTAAGGGAAATTTTATAAACCACACCCATACGACAGTCAGCAAAACTGTTGTTCTTATTATGCTTTACTGGACAAATATCTGTTCGTTTTTTTGCCTTTTACCCGCTCCTTTTTATTCTGTACGGCAGCGCATATCTTACCTAGCTTATTGGGAGCAGTGAAAGCAACATCAACATCATATCTACTAGCAACATTTTTAAGCCTGTGCGACACTGAATGAATATACTGAATAGCCACTACTCTTTTTTTTTTGCTATCACTGCTTTCTGTAATCACGTCTGTCCCTCTCGAACAGATTTCTTTAGGCGCTCAGCCACAGTGGCCACCAGTACACTAGGATAACCTGCTTCTATTAGGCGCCGGACCTGCGCACTCAAACTAGTGCTCATTTTGTGCATGCAGGATCTGGTGAGGGAAGACTTAAAGCACGACATGGCAATTCAGTTTTTTACCAATTTAGAATGCTTGGATTGAACGTTTAGCAAGGGTTTCGATATTCTTGGGGATTTCTGCCAACAAACATTATTTTTTTCGAAGATCAAGGAAATGTCAAGATACTGAATTACGCGTCGCTGAGAAAATTCCTTGGTAAACTTCAGTCCTCCCCCGTAAAGTTTAAATTGCTCACTTACTGAGGTAGCGGCGCAATCGAATTCGTCCCTATTGCAGAAAATCGGTTAATCATCAACGTAACGAAATATATTGATAACGCTATCCCCTAAGGCTTTCTCTAAACAGTTGTCAGCCTTCTCAGGTAATTGTTGCTAAGTATAGGGGCAACCTATTCAGGCATTTTTATTGAAATCAGGCATTGATATTGCCTCAAAACTTGCCCCTATTCTTAGCAACATTTACCTGAGTAAGGTTGACAACTGCTTAGAGAAAGCCTTAGGTGATAGAGTTATCAGGATATTTCGTTACGTTGATGATTACCTGATTTTCTGCAATAGGGAAGAATTCGATTCCGCTGCTACCTCACTAAGTGAACAATTTAAACTTTATGGGGGAGGAATAAAGCTTACCAAGGAATTTCCTCAGCGACGCGTAATTCAGTTTCCTGACATTTCCTTGATGTTCGAACAAAATCATGTTTGTTGGCAGTACTCCCCAATATCTTCGAAGCCGTTGCTAAACTTTCAATCCTAGCATTCTAAATTATTACAAAAAGGAATTGCCATATCGTGCCTTAAGTCTTCCCTCACCAGATCCTGCATGCACAAAATGAACGCCAGTTTTAATGCGCAGGTCCAGCACCTGTTAGAAGCAGGTTATCCTAGTGTAGCGGTGGCCACTGTGGCTGAGCGCCTTAAGAAGTCTGTCTCGAGAGGGACGGACGTGATTACAGAAAGCAGTAATAGCAAAAAAAAAGAGTAGTGGCTATTCCGTATATTCATTCAGTGTCGCACAGGCTTAAAAAGTTGCTAGAAGATATGATGTTAATGTTGCCTTCACTGCTCCCAATAAGCTAGGTAAAATATTCGCTGCCGTACAGAATAAAACGGAGCGGGTAAAAGGCAAAAAACGAACAGATATTTGTCCAGCAAAGCATAATAAGAACGACAGTTTTACTGACTGTCGTATGGGTGTGGTTCATAAAATTCCCCTTAGCTGTGGCCAGTTCTACACATGGCAAACGGGACGGTGTATCAATCAGAGGCTAATGGAACATGTCGTTAAGCTGTGGATCGCCTTCTAATGTTTCGCTACATTGCCGAGATTGCAACTGCACGCCAGAGTTAGATGAATGCCCGATATTGTACAGGCATAAGAATGAAGATACGCGTCTTATGGTAGAGGCATGGCATATCTATAATAGTGGAAGTGCGGCGTGAGTTAGCCTTCGATTACTTTACATAAGGAAGAAATTAAGTGCCTTAACAGTTATCTGTCACCTAGACCGGCACGTGTACCCGTTTGAGACGCGGTGTTACCATTCCTGAGCATGCGCAGATGAGTTTTGTGTGTTCTTTCTTTTTCACCTCAGTGCTGCCTTCAGTTGATAGTCGGCGTTCGTGTTGTCCACTTCTTCACTCTTGTGTCCTGTCTGCACGCCTCACTTCTATTTTGCATAATCAACCTTTCAACGCAATCCATAACATTGCCGCTAGGACTTAAACTGGCAACTTTTGATGAGCAAGTCATTGCCAGCGTCGGAATGGTTGAAATGTCAACTGCCAAAAAAAGATCCAACCCCCATTCCAACCATGATAATTCTGCTGACTTTAAGCGCATGATTAACAAGTCGCTGTCTTCTAGTGAGCAGAGTCTGCTGGAAGCTGTGCTCGCTTGCTACGCCACAGTGTTTGAGTTTGCTCAAGGCCAACAAGCTTCCAATACACCACAGGCGTCTCGTATGCAGCACCGCATCCATACAGGGCAAGCAACGCCAATTTGTCAGAAGCCCTACCGCGTTTCACCTTCAGAGAGAAAAGTCATCGCCGAGCCGGTCGAAAAAATGTTACAGGAAGGAGTGATCCAGGAATCATATAGCCTTTGGGCTGCTCCTGTGATCCTAGTCAAGAAAAAAGACAACTCATGGAGGTTCTGTGTGGACTAGCGCCGCCTAAACACCGACACAAAGAAAGACGTGTACCCCCTACCACGAATAGATGACGCCGTCGACTGCCTCCACTCAGCGTCGTATTTCCATTCTGTTGATTTACGGTCAGGATATTTGCAAATTCCCATGCACCACTCAGACAAGGACAAGGCAGTCTTCGTGACACCTGACGGTCTCTTTGAGTTCAGCGTTATGACGTTTGGCTTAGGCAAGGCTCCAGCGACATTCGAGCGATTTATGGATACCGTGCTCCGCGGACTAAAATAGGAAATGTACATGTGCTATTTAGACGACGTCATTATCTACGGCCGGACCTTTTACAAGCACAATCAGCATCTATCGATCGTTCTTGACTGTATCCAGCAAGCCGCCCTTATTTTAAACTCAAGGAAACGTCCTTTTGGTGAGCGTCAAGCCCGCCTACTAGGCTTTCTGGTCGACAAAGATGGCATACGACCACGACCAGCCCCTGAAAAAGTAGCAGCGGTTCGCGGCTTCCAACAGCCACAAACAGTGAAAGGTCTGCGAAGCTTTTTGGGCCTTTGCTCATATTTCCGGCGCTTTATCAAGAATTTCGCGTGGCTTGCCTCTCCGCTCACCTCTGGGCTTTCCAAGGACGCCCCATACTTGTGGACAGCTGACGGCGAGTCGGCGTTTCAACAGCTGAAATTTCTGTTGACTTATGAACCGGTACTGCGACATTTTGATACGGAGGGGTCAACTGAGCTGCAAATGACGCCAGCGGTGCGGGTGTTGGCGCTGTGCTTGTTCAGCTCTGCGGTGGCCGTGAGCATGTCATTGCTTACGCTAGTCGAATACTTACAAAAGCGGAGACAAACTACACCATTACTGAACTCGAGTGCCTAGCATTCGTCTTCGCTATTCATAAGTTCCGTCCGTATCTACATGGCCGGGCATTCATGATATTGACTGACCATCATTCATTCTGTTGGCTGGTTGGGCTGCGTGACCCGTCGGGCCGGTTGGCCCACTGGGCTTTGCGCCTTAAAGAGTACAGCTTTTCCGTTAACTACAAGAGCGGACGCTGTCACACGGATGCTGATTGCATATCCCGTCTCCCTTCGCCGCAAACTAAAGCTGAGCATGATGACTTCGATGACTACTTAGTTTCAATCTCTTCCCACTTTCCAGGCCTGCGTACCTTCGAGAGCGAGCAACGTTGCGACCCCACCTTGAAATCCCTACGGGCAACTGCACGTGAGCCAGCAGAAACAATACCGTTTACTTTACGCTATGGTTTGCTGTACAAAAAAATTGCTCGGCTGATGGTCCCCGATCGCTTCTAGTTGTGCCTGAGAACCTGCGCCCTATACTGTCCTTCGTTCCATGTATGACGATATCATGTCCGGGCACCTTGGCTGTGCACGCACACTACACCGACTTAGAGATTTTTCTGGCCCAAGCTCTGGAAAACAACGAAACAGTATGTCGCCAGCTGTACTGTTTGCCAGCGCCACAAGCAAACGACGACGGCCCCAACAGGCTATTTACAACCAGTTAGGCCCCCGACGTTACCCTTTGAAAAAGTCGGCATTGACTTGCTTGGCTCGCTCCCAAAGACGTCAGCTGGCTACCGCTGTATTATAGTTTGCGTAAATTAGCTTACTCGCTACACGGAAACGGCGGCACTTCCATTTGCCACTGCAGCAGATGTATCTTCATTTTGTTGCATCACGTCATACTTCGTCACGGCGCTCCCCGTGACGTCATCAGTGACAGTGGACGGCAATTCACCGCCGACGTCGTTGAAGAACTTTTATGGCTTTGTGGTACTGCATATCGTTATTCCGCTCCTTACAACCCGCAAACCAATGGCCTCACGGAGCGAACGAATCGAACCCTCACCAACATGTTATCAATGTATGTCGCCGCTGACCACAAGAATTGGGACGCCATCTTACCTTTTGTAACGTACGTGTAAAATGGTGCCAAGCACGAAGTTACTGGATATGCGCCGTTAATTTTGGTGGGCGCCCGCGCTCCCCAGAGTTTCCTGGACACTATTCTACCTTTAATGTGCCAAGAAGATACTTCCGTCACCCAAACTCTGTGTCGTGCTGAGGAAGCACGTCGACTGGCGCATCTTAGGACGTTGTCCTCACAAGGCAAAAGGAAGATTCGCTATGATGCGCGGCATATCCCCGTCAGCTTTACTCCCGGTGATTACGTTTGGCTGTGGAGACCTGTTCGCAAAAAGGGATTGTACCGCAAGTTTCTCGCCACTTACACCGGACCGTTCGTTATGCTCGACCGCTTGAGTGATGTGAATTATGTTGTCGTCAAAGTGACGGCAAGTAATCGGCCTTCACTTGCGATGCAAGTTGTTCACGTGGCCAGACACAAGCAGTACAATGAGAGGTCCCTTTAACTCGCACAGCGAGCTTCGTCTGCCTCCGGGGAAAATGTCGCAGCACTGCGTGACTGAGGCAGAGAAAGAAGAAATAGAGTGTGCGCGCATGATCTCGGTGTACTCTGCGCTGGCTGGGCCTGGTCTGTAGCTTCCCTCTCGGACCTCGTTTCACCTTGTAATAAACATCATTCGTAATAATATCTTGTAGATACATTTATACGCGAAAAATTTTTATTTTCCTTTCGTGCTTTAATAAATAGGAAATGCTCTCAAACTATGGTATCGTATTTTGCTAATTCTGTTGGGCTAATCGCGACGTTCTTCCTAAAATAGCAGAAATTGGCTCTTCGCACGACAGTCTAGTGAAATTGTCCAAAGTTCTTTAAAATGTACCATAATCTACCTTAAGATTAATACCTAAGGATAGTTCTTTCGCGATTACACTGCATTTGATTTTGCATGTCCTGCACTTTGCTGAATATTCCAACGTCACTAAACCATTGTTGCCATTGGGATATAGCCGAAATAATTCGTAATATTAGAGTACCAACAGTAGCTTAGGAATTTCAAATTGAAATCGTTTATGAGAAGTTCTTCTATATTTAGGTACTTGATCATCAAATATTTTTGTAATGGTTGGATTATATACATGTAGTATTCTGAAATTTAGGCATTAATGCAGACTTATGCTCTGAAAGTAATTTAATAACCTCCTTAATTTGACAACCACAGAAGTCAATGGAAGCCGCTTTGATTTGGTTCATATTGGACGGTTGCGCGCTGCGTCATTGTTCTCGAAAAGTTAACGAGACCGTAACGTTTTGACGACGCACTACTGCATCAACGCCTTCATCTCATTGTGGTGCTATACATACAAGGCCGTAATATATTAGGAAGAGGGAGGCGTAGCTTTATTGTGGTGTCATGAGGCATGGGCTACGTAACTCTGATGCCCCGAAAACAATGGTAATGGCAACGTGACGAAGCAAACCATAGTATTTTCTGTTTATTACAATGCCGAATCGCAAAATATCACTTGCCAAAAAATACGTCAAACACCCACTCGAAGTGGTGCACACGACTTCGACATAAGCACAATATAGGCCTATAAATTCGAAAAATCCAAATTTTGAATTTGCATGAGCACAGTTTTCTTTCATCTAAAAGTTGTGTTACAGCTCACGTGCATCATGGTGACCTTCACAGGCGAAATTGTGCCAACCGAAAAGCATTACCTTTGGCGGGGACAGTTCTACAACTACGGCTTTCAAAGAGCGCCACTTATGCACTATCCTTCTTATTCCAAATATAATAATTCTAAATCATACAATTTACCACTGATTTTCGTTGACAAAGCAGTACCGGCGCTAACGCTAGGGAACAGTACATTTCGCAGACTCCACGTTTTGAAGTACACGTGTCTCGGCATTTCGCATTCCTAAGGTTCAGAAACATGTAGAGCAAATTAGGGTCCATTAGAGAAAGTGTAAATGAAATTGCTTTCAGGATGAATGTGGGCGTTAATCCGATTTGTGCCCAAGAATCTAGCGACGGACCATATTGCCCCCCTATTTTCACTGGGGACATGAATAAGACGCATGCGCAACCGGGCCCATCTCTCGAGTATGAATGAGTGGATGGATGCTCTGAGGGTCTCCTTTGAAACGCGGTGGTGGGTTGCGCCACCAATCTGTTGTAATTTGATTGCCTAATGTCCCACCTATGTTAAAAAAAGAAAGAAAGATCTACACGAATAATTCCCATATGCAAAATTTCTGAAACCCTATCGGGAGTTTATGTGCCTCCGATGTTTGTCGTTTCTGGAGTAATTAACAAGAAGCAATCTGCCAATTGCCTCTCACTAATTTCTATTGCAGATGTTTTATTTCCGCCCGCTCTTCCTGAACCCAAGGCCTTCAGGAGGCCAGAGAAGCCTAAACCGACTGCAGGGCAGATCTATTCACATTCTAATAAAACATGCTCCATCGTTTCCCTAACTATGCCGCACAAAGCAAATGCTTCTTCTTCCTTGTTGTATCTCGCTTGATAAGTGCGTGTTCTATGACATCCCGATCTCGCTTCGAAAAGTAATGAGCTTCCCTGTGATATATCATAAATCGGTTTTTTCCTGATTTCGTTTAACCCTCTTAAATAGTTACTCATAGTAGGCTTCTTTTCCATTGCCAACACCCAGAGTTTTTCGGCAAACGAGCCGGCCGTACAATTGCCCTAAAGCAGCAACTGGCCTGTCGTGCCCAATCCCACAAAGAGTGCTATGTTTCGTATATCCATGACGGGCTGGCGCTTTATCGTAAAGCCGATCACGACATGACAAAAGCTGAGAATGTCGGGCAAGTGCTTAAGCGCATTGCTGACGCCGCCTTTAATCTGCTCATGTGCAAAAGCTGTTCTACAGTTGATCCCATCATTAAACAGTGCCGAGAATTCGAGCAGGCAGAAAGCCGGAGCGTCGTGCACCCATTCGCTAGACTTCACAATACTGCTGCAACGTCGACGTATGAAGGTCAGTCTGCACAGCAGCATGCATTGCCAACAGAGGACATGGTGCGAATCGTTCGACGTGAAGTGGACGTGATGGCGACCGCAGCTTTCTTTTCGCGTAGCCCTGATGCTCTCCTTTTTTCACTTCCCCTCGTGCACGCCATCGTTAGAAGGGAATTTGAAAACTTTAGCCTGCATTCTGTCTGTGCTGTCACCAGCCTAAAACCCAACGAATGCCCTTCGACAATTTTAGCTACACCCCGACGCTTTCGTCCGCGTTATCGCAACCCCACTCAGCGGAGAACCGTGGGCTACCAGCCGATATGTTTCACCTGTCGCCGTGCTGGTCGTGTAACCGGATACTGACAAACTCGTGTCCCTGAACGCCTCGCACGCCGAGAAACGTGAGCCGTTTTAGTGGATATTGACCGTATTATATTGACCGTATTACGCTACCTTCACGATCGGCCTGCGTATGAGGATTGCCTAACAGCTGCATCAACTCTGTCTTGGGCAGGCCCGGTATTGGGCCATCCTCAAGATCGGTCCACGCTTGATGCGCCTAACTCCTGCTTCACCTCCTCCGCGGGCGGGCAGGCATTTCACTATCTCCGGGTTCGGCGAACTGATGGGAAGTGCCTAATGCCTAATTTAGGTCCCCTGCGGTTAGGCTCGGTATTGTCCTACCTTCGGGATCGGCCCACGTATGGGGAATAACCTAACGCCTGCGTCACCTCCGCCGTGGACCGGCCCGGTATTGCACTGTCTTGTAGATCTTGTCCGCGTATGGGGAGTGCTTAACGCCTGCTTCACCTCCCCCGTGGCAAGGCCCGGTTTTTGGACTATCTCCGGGATCGGCCCTTCATATGGAGAATGCTTAACGCCTGCCTCACTTTCGCCGTGGGCGGGCCCGGTATTGCAGTGTCTCCACGATCTGTCCGGTATGGCGAGTGCTTAACGCCTGTCTCATCTCCACCATGGCCGAGCCCCGTATTGCATTTTCTTCGGAATTGTCCCACGCGTGGGGAGCGTTACGCCTGCTTCAGATCCCCCGAGAGCGGGCCCGGTATTGCCACGCCTTGGGCATAGCAATACCCGCCGTTTACCATCTTCAATATCGGTCCACGTAAGGGGGCTGCTTAACGCCTGCTGCACCTCCGCCGCGGCCGGGCCCGGTATTGAACTATCTTCGGGATCAGCCCGCGTATCGGGAGCGCTTGATGCCTGCTTCACACCCGCCGCGGGTGGGCCCGCTACATAACTGTCTTTGGTGCCGCCCCACGTATGGAGAGTGCTTAACGCCTGCGTCACCTCGGCCGTGGGCGGGCCCGGCATTGAACTATCTTCGCTATCGGCACACGTACGGAGGATGTTTGAGGCCTGCTTCACCTCTGCATCGGGTGGGCCCGGTATTCCACTATTTGCGGGATTGGCCGACGCACGGGTAGTGCCTAACGCCTGCTTGACCCCCGCATCGGCCGTGCCCGGTGTTGCTCTACCTTCGGGATCAACCCAAGTACGGGGAGTGCCTGACGCCGGCTTATACCCTGCCCCGCATGTAGGTATTACCCTACCTTCGCGTTCGGCCCACGTATGAGGATTGCCTAACGGCTGCTTCACCTCTGCCGCGGGCGGGCCCGGTATCAGGCCATCCTCGGTATCGGTCCACGCATGGGGTGGGCCTAACTCTTCCTTCACCTACTCCGCGGGCGGGCCCAGTATTGCAACATCTAGGGTTTCGGCGCACGTAGGGGGAGTGCCTAATGGCTAATTTACCTTCCCCGCGGGCGGGCCCAGCATTGCCCTACCTTCGGGATCGACCCACGTATGGGGAGTAACCTAACACCTTTTGCACCTCCGCCGTGGCGGGGACCACTATTCAACTAACTTCGGTATCGGCCCACGTATCGGGAGCGCTTAACGCCTGCTTCACCTCCACCGCGCCCGGGACCGCTATTCAACTAACTTCGGTATCGGCCCAGGTATCGGGAGCGCTTAACGCCTGCTTCACCTACGCCGCAGGTTGATCCCACCATTGAACTATCTTCGCTCTCTGTCCCAGTATCGGGCGTGCTTAACACCTGCTTCACCTCCGCCGTGGGCGGGCCCGGTATTGCACTAACTTTGCGATCGGCCCGCGTACGGTTAATGCTTAAAGCCTGCTTCACCTCCGCCGCGGGGTCCCGGTATTTCAAAACTTCGGGATCGGCCCACGTATTTGGAGCACTTAACGCCAACATCATCTCCGCCGCGCGTGGCCCGGGTATTGCACTATCTTCGGGATGAGGCCCCGTATGGGGTGCGCCTAACGCCCTTTTCACCACAGCTGCGGGGGCCCAGTATTGCAGAATCTTCGGGACCGGCCTACATATGGGGATGCTTACGCCTGCTTCAGCTCCCCCGCGGCCGGGCCCCGCATTGCACTATTTTTGGGTCCCACCCACGTATTTGGGGCACTTAACGTCTGCATCATCTCTGCCGCGCGCGACCCGGGTATTGCACTATCTTCGGGACCAGCACGCGTATCGGGAGCGCTTAACGCCTGCTTCACTTCCGCCGCTGGCGTTCCCGCTATTGAACTATCTTCGGTATCGCTCCACGTATGGGAAGTGCTTAAGGCCTGCTTCACCTCCGCAGCGGGCGCGCCCGGCATTGCCCTAACTTCGGGATCGGCCCACTTACGGTGAGTGCCTTACGCCTGCTTTACCACCGCCGTAGGGGGGGGCGGTATTGCCCTGCCTTTGGGATCGGCAGAGCTCCGGGAAGCGCTTAACGGCTCCTCTACCTTCGCTGCGCGCGGCCCCGGTATTCTACTACCTTTGGGATCGGCCCACGTATGAAGCTTGCCCAACGCCTGCTTCACCTCCCCCGCAGGCGGTCCCGCTATTTAACCATCTTCGGTATCGGCCCACGTACGGGGGATCCATAAGGCCCGCTTCACCTACGCCGTGGGGGGCCCCGGCACAATCATCGGGATCGGCCCAAGTATGGGGTTGCCCACTTCGGGAGGGCTCTTTACGCCTGCTTCACGGCCGCCCCGGGCGGGCCCGGCATTGCACTAACTTCGCGAGCGGCACACGTACGGGGGATGCTTAAGGCCTGCTTTACCTCCGCCGCGGGGACCCGCTATTTCAATATTTTCGGGATCGGCCCACGTAAGGGGAGCGCCTAACGCCTGTTTCCCCTCCACCGTGGGGTCCCGGTATTCCACAAGCTTCAGGATCGGCCTACGTATGGGATGCGCTTAACGCCTGCTTTGCGTCCACATCAGGTGGGACCTGTATTACAGAATCTTCAGGATCGGCCCACGTACTTAACGCCTGCTTTACCTCCGCAACGCGCGGGTCCGGTATTCAATTATCTTCGGGCTCGGCCCAGGTACGGGGATTGCCTAACGCCTGATTTATCCCTGCCGCGGGCAGGCCCGGTATTGCCAAACCTTCCTGGTCGGCCTACGCATGAGGATTCCCTAACGCCTGCTTCACCTCCGCTGCTGACGGGCCCGGTATCGCACCATCTTTGGGATTGGTCCACTTATGGGGAGTGCTTTCGCCTGCTTCACCTCCGCCGCGGGCAGTCCCGGTATTGCACTAACTTCGGGATTGGCCCACCTACGGAGAGTGCCTAACGCCAGCTTCAGCTCTGCCGTGGTCGGGCACGGAAATAGACTACCTTCGCCACGTACGGGGAGAGCCTAACGCCTGCTCTACCTCCACACCGGGAGGCCTGGTATGGGCCTACCTTCGGGGTCGGCCCACGTATGGGGATTGCTCAACGCCTGCTTTACCTCCACCGTGTGTGGGCCTGATCTCGGACTGACGTCGGGATCGGCCCACGTAATTGGGGTGCTTAACGCCTGCATCACCTTCCCCGCCGCCGAGACCGGTATCGCACAATCGTCGGGATCGGCAGACGTATGGGGAGCTGCAAAAGAGTACGCATTTGGGCTGGTTGGTTCATGATTACGTGCAATAAACAGCGCTAAACGACGGGACGAGTGAAGGGACACAGACAACGGCGCTGTGTCTGTGTCCAACGCGTTGTCTGTGTCGTTCAGCGTTGTCAGCGCCGTTGTCTGTGTCCCTTCACTCGTCCCGTCGTTTAGTGCTGTTTTTATTGCTCGTATGAGGAGCTCTTTAGCCTGCTTCACTTCCGCCGCGGGCGGCTCCGGTATTGCAATATCTCCGGGTTCGGCGCTCGTATTGGGAGTGCCTGACGCCCACGTCACTACTGGCACGGGCGGGCCCGGTATTGCACTGTGTCTTCAGGATTGGTCCACGTATGGGGAGCGCTTAACACCTGTTTCACCTCAGCCGTGGCCGAGCCCGGTATTGCATTTTCTTCGCAATTGGCCTATGTAAGGCGAGTCCTCTGCGCCTGGTTCGCCTCTACCGTGGGTGGGCGCAGTATTACACTATCTTCCAACTTCGGGATCGGTCAACGGAAGGGGGTGCTTACCAATTGCTTCACCTTCACCGCGGCTGTGCCCAGTATTGGACTATCTTCGGCATCGGGGCACGTGCGGAGAATGTTTAAGGCCTGCTTCACCTGCGCCGCGGCGGGCCAGGTATTGCACCATCTTCGCGATCGGCCCACGTATGGGGAGCGCTGAACGCCTGCTTTACCTCCGCATTGTGCAGTCCCGATATTGCACCATCTTTGGGATCAGCTCACCCACGGGTAGGGACTTACGCGTGCTTTACCCCTGCCGCGGGCTGGTCCGGTATTGCCCTACCTTCGGAATTGGCACAGCTATGGGGAGTGTCTAACGGATGCTTTACCTCTGCCGCGCGTGGGCCCTGTATTGCACTGTCTTCTGGATCGGCCTACGTACGGGGAGTGCCTAACTCCTGCTTCACCTCCGGCGCGGCCGGGCCCGGTATTGAACTACCTCGTGGATCCACCCACATACGGGGAGAGCCTAACGCCTGCATTACCTCCACAGCGGCCGGGCATGGGATGGCCCTACCTTCGGTATCGGCACACGTATGGGGAATGCTTAGCGGCTGCTTCACCTCCGCCGCAGGCAGGCCCGGTATTGAATTTCTTCGGGATCGGTCCTCGTAAGGGGAGCGCCTAACGCCTGTTTGACCTCCGCCGCGGCCTGGCCTGGTATTACACTCTCTGCGGGATCGGCCCACGTATGGGGAGTGCTTAACACCTGCTCAACCTCCACGACGGGGGGGGAGGGCCGCTATCGCACTATATTCGGTATTGGCCCCTGTATGGGGAGTGCTTAACGCCTGCTTCACCTCCGCCGCGGCCGGGCCCAGTATTGCACAAACTTCGTGAAATGTCCACGCATGGAGTGTGCCTAACGCCTGTTTCACCTTTGCCGCAGGCGGGCCCGGTATAGCACTATCTTCGTGATCGGCCCATATACGGGGAATGGTTAAGGCCTGCTTCACCTTTACCGTGAGGACCCGGTATTTCAAAATCTTCGGGGTTGGCCCACGTATGCGGGGCGCTTAATGCCTGCATCACCGCGGCCGCGTGCGGCAGGGTTTTTGCACCATATTTAGGATTGGTCCACGTATGGGGAGTGCTTAACGCCTGTTTCACCTCCGCCGCCGCCGGGCCCGATATTGCACTAGCTTCGGGATGGGCCCACGTATGGGGAGTGCTTAGGGGCTGCTTCACCTGCGCCCCGGGCAGACCCGGTATTGCAGTAACTTCGGTACCGGTCCTCGTATGGGTAGCGTTCAACGCCTGTTTAACCTCCGCACTTCTAATACATTGCACTTCTAAGGGAATACATCTACTTAGGGCAGGTAGTGAAGGTGGATCCTGATCATGAGACGAAAATAATCAGAAGAATAAGAATGGGCTGGGGTGCGTTTAGCGGGCATTCTCAGATCATGAACAGCAGGTTGTTATTATCCCTCTATAGAAAAGTTTATAATAGCGTTGTCCTACCGGTACTCATTTACGGGGCAGAAACCTGGAGGCTTACGAAAAGGGTTCTACTCAAATTGAGGACGACGCAATGAGCTATGGAAAGACGAATGATCGGTGTAATGTGAAGGGATAAGAAAAGAGCAGATTGGGTGAGGGAACAAACGCGAGTTAATAACATCCTAATTGAAATCAAGAGAAAGAAATGGGCATGGGCAGGACATGTAATGAGGAGGGAAAATAACCGATGGTCATTAAGGGTTACGGACTGCATTCCAAGGAAAGGGAAGCGTAGCAAGGAGCACAGAAAGTTAGGCGGGCGGATGAGGTTAAGAAGTTTGCAAGGACGACATGGCCACAATTAGTACATTACCTGGGGTTTTTGGAGAAGTATGCGAGATTCCTTTGCCCTCCATTGGGCGTAGCCAGTCTGCTGCTGCTGCTGCTGCTGATGATGATGACGACGTATGGGGAGCGCTGAACGCCTTCTTGCCCTCCGCCGCGGCCGCGCTTCGTATTGCACTATCTTTGGGATGAGCCCACGTATGCGGAGTGCCTACCGCCTGCTTTACCTCCACAGCGGGCGGGCCCTGTATGGCCCTTCCTTCGTGATCGGCCCACGTATGGGGATTGCCCAATGCCTGCTTTACCTCTGCCGCGGACGGGCCCGCTGTCGCCCTACCTTCGGGATTGGCCCACGTACGGGGAGTGCTTAACGCCTGCTCTACCGCTGCGACGGGTGGGCCCGGTATTGCCCTATCTTCGGGACCGGCACATGCATGGGGAGTGCCTAACGCCTGCCTCACCTCCGCCGCGCGCTGACCCGGTATTGCACCATCTTCGGGATTGTTCCACACATGGGGAACACTTAACGCCTGCTTCACCTCCGCCGCCGGCGGCTCCGGTATGGCACAATGTTCGGCATCGGCCCACGTATGGGAAGCGCTTAACGCATGCTTCACGTCCGCCACGGGCGGCTCCGGTAGTGCGCTATCTGCGGTTTCGGCGCACGTATGGGGAGTGCCTAACGCCTGCACTACCTCCCCCGCAGGCGGGCCCGGTATTGCACTTTCTTCGGAGTTGGCCCACGTATGGGGAGTGCTTAACGCCTGCTTCACATCCGCCGCGGCCGGGCCTGGTTTTGCACTATCTTCGGGATTGGCCCACGCATGGGGAGTGCTTACTGCCTGTGTTACGTAGGAAGACGCAGACGAAAAGCTATGTACATGTATATTTACAGGAAAATACGCTGCGCTTGGCCAAGAGGGAACAGCCCGCGCTAGCTTCTGATCGTCGTCGTCGTCTTCACACTGCTCGCCTCTTCGTGATCACACGTATTGTTCCGTAGCACCTGCTTCACCTCCACCAAGGGTGGGCCCGGTATTGCACTATCGTCGGAATTCGCGCACTTATGAAAAATGGTCGGTCTCCGCGTGGACGCGGTTTGACAGATATTAGCCATAGACAGCTTCGTTGCAAGAAAAAAAGGATGAAAAGCAATAAATGCCGCACTAAGATAAGGTATGACACGCGTTCGCGCATGTTCAATCACGCGGCCATGCTGTCACTGTCGTATGAAAGCAATATTCCTAATACTGGTGCATATACACTATAACCACTTATCGCTACTTGTCTTACGACTTTCAAACTACTATTTATAGGCTATAATGGGTCCACGTGCCACTCGATGGCACGTGCTCAAACACGTGGCACGAAAGGACGCTCAGACTATCCTCACAAACCAACAAAGCACGAAGCACATCTACGCATACGAAAAAAAGAAGGAATAAAGAGAACTAGTAAATTTCTAATGAAAGGGTAAAAAAAAATGAACAAATAATGAAAATGGAAGTGAGCTCAAAGCATGCACACGAGAACGTGTTTTCCACCCCTCGACGTCGCCAAACATACACACGCGGATTACCTGCACACGCGCGTTATCTAAGCCGTCACCATCACGTCAGGTTTGACAGAGCCAGAACCGCAACACCTTCCAGGAATTTCATTGTCTAACTGTGGCAGATATTAGGTGCGAGATTCCCAGTTAGCTATTTTGGAGGAAAAGCAGTCCATTGAAGACTGGCACATACCGATATACCCAAGTTGTGTGAATGACGAGGTCCAATGAAATGGGCAAAATACGGGATTGAAGTAGGTGTCCACAAGGCTCATTAAAAATCGGCACATACGCATTGTCAGTTTTCAGCACAGTTCCCACAGAACAGCTTGCTTTTCGATCTATTAGGCTCTCGACTACCGTTTAACAAAAATTGACCTCAAAACGACAAAACATCCCGGAAAGTGCTTTATGTATCCTAAGAGTGCTGGTCTCCTTAAAAACTGCTTGCTCCCAAATAATTAGAGCAGTAACGCTGACAAGATGTAAATGAAATTCCCGTTTTGTTTTTTTCCCTAATTATAACGCTAATCGTCGCGTTCTACAAAAATATTTGAGAACTAAATCTCTGTGGCTATAGTGTGGCCAAGATTTCCACAGCTTCTTTCATATTGACACGTGTACTTATCTTTATCGGGCGACCACGTTTCGCCGCTTAAAAACTGTAATCGCACAGCGAGGGACGCGCCTGAATGTATCCGATGTTTCTGGAAAGTTATCGATGCTTCTACCTGGCTGTCTGTTGTCGCCGAACCTTGTGTTATCTGATTTCATCGCGTAACGCGAACGGTGTAGAACTTTGTGGAAGGCACACGGGTCCGAACGATTAGTCTGGAACATTCGACGACTGCTCTATAAAAGCCGACGCACTTGACCCGCTGATCAGATTTTCGACGATCGCCGACTGTGTTCGCCGCTATCGTTGTGCTTTAAGTGTAGCCTGTTTTGTGGGCGCAGGTTCACCCAATAAAAGCTAGTTTTGTCTTTCACAGTACTGCTACTGTGTTCTCGCTTCACCGTCACTACCACGTGACATCTGGTGGAGGTGCTAGTGCGTTCATGTACCGAACGCCCCCGCAAAGCCGCGATCCAAGCCCGAAGCCCGAGGACCAAACTAACATCGCCGAAGACCAGTGTGCTAGCCGCAAACTGCAAGGACTGCCCCCAGAGCACGGACTTCTACCTGAGTCGACAAAGAAGATCGTGGTCAAAACAACTCCAATGGCTGCCCCAGCGTCCCCCGTTATCCTACAACAACCTCGGGACCCACCGACCTTCCATGGAGCAGCGACTGAAGACCCAGAATCCTGGCTGGAGACCTACGAACGAATCGCGACTTTTAACAACTGGGACTCCGACGACAAGCTGCGGCATGTGTACTTTGCCTTAGAAGATGCCGCCAGAACGTGGTTTGAGAACCGGGAGTCGACCTTGACGACATGGGACCTCTTCCGTACCGGCTTCCTGCGTACCTTTACGAGCGTCGTGCGCAAGGAAAGGGCCGAAGCCATGCTCGACGCCCGAGTGCAGCTACCTAACGAGAACGTTGCCATCTTCACGGAAGAAATGAAACGTCTGTTCCGCCATGCCGACCCGGATATGCCCGGGGAGAAGAAAGTCCGCCTTCTCATGCGTGGTGTGAAGGAAGAACTTTTCGGCGCAATGATACGAAGCCCACCGAAGACCGTAGAAGAGTTCCTTCGCGAGGCCGCCAGCATCGAGAAGACACTCGAAATGCGGAACCGGCAATTCAACCGCCGTACAAGCTCTACCCACTACGGAGGAATTCAATCACTGGCCGCCGACGACCTACGCGAGACTATCCGAGCTGTCGTGCGGGAGGAGCTACAAAAGCTGTTCCCATCATCACAGCCTCAAGTGGCTTCGATTGCCGACGCCGTGCGTGAGGAACTCCAACAACAACTTGGAGTAGCCCCTGAATCGCCGCAGCGTGAGACGCAAGCGATGACCTACGCCGCCGTCGCACGCCGTCAAGGACCCCCTCCGCGACCGCGCCAGGGCCCTGTCACGCCACAGTTTCGTCGTCCGCCGCCGCCGCCGCCAGCACGACCACCCGTCGCCCAGCGCACCTACGCGAGGAAGACGGACATCTGGCGTGCTCCTGACCACCGCCCGCTCTGCTACCACTGCGGAAAAGCGGGTCACGTCTACCGACGATGTCCGTACCGGGAGATGGGACTGCGAGGTTTCGCCGTCAACGCGCCGCGTCCACAGCTTGGCGAGCGCCCACGTGAAATCGCCGATTACCTCGCCGCTACTCAGTGGAGCCCTCGACGGCCGTCCCGTTCGCCATCACCAGGCCGCTACCTGTCGCCGCAGCGCCGACCATACACTGGCCCAGCCCGGGGCCGGTCAGCGAGCCCATATCCGGAAAACTAATAGCAGCAACCGATGGAGGTGCGGTTGCTGTTCGTCGAACTGACGAAGATCCTCCGCCGCCGACGAAGACGACGACGAAACGATCTCGACGACATAACAACGACACGCCGCCGTCCCGACGAAATCAGGAAGGCAAGACTACACCGACGAACGACGACTTGACGACGCGGCGTTCCAACTTCAGTTCAACACGACGCAGCCGTGATCCGACGCCGAGACCTAACTGTAATGCCAGACAAAGAACCACCGACCTCGATGTGCTACTCGACGGCCACGCAGTCACCGCCTTAGTAGACACAGGAGCCGATTACTCCGTCATGAGTGGACCCATCGCCGCCCAGTTGAGAAAAGTTAAGACTGCATGGGAAGGCCCTCAAATTCGAACCGCTGGAGGACACCTCATCACGCCGTCTGGAGTCTGCACGGCAAGAATTACCATTCATGACCGGACTTACCCTGCCACCTTCGTTATCCTCCAACAGTGTTCTCGAGACGTCATTCTCGGTATGGACTTCCTGAACCAACACGGCGCAGTCATCGACCTGAAGTCGAAGTCAATAACGCTGTCGGAAGATAAATCGATACCGCCGGAGAGCCCTCGTAGTCACCACGCCTTGAGTGTGCTCGAAGACCAAGTGAGCATCCCGCCCCGCTCCAGCATTGTTATTTCGGTCGGCACCGAAATACCCGCTGACGTAGAAGGTGTCATCGAAGGCGACCAGCGTCTCCTGCTAGACCGTGAAATTTGCATCGCAAGAGGGATCGCTCGACTGCATGGAGGGAAAAATGAAGTGTTGCTGACAAACTTCAGCCCGGAATTCAAGCACATCAACAAGGGCACGACGATCGCGTACATCGAGGAAATTCTGGAAACCGGTAATGCGTTTGTCCTCTCGGATTCCGCCGCATCTACCCCGACGACCATGGTTCCCGAACCAGACTACGACATTAATCCAAGTCTCCCAGTGAATAAGCAACAGCAGCTCAGAAGTCTGCTTCGACGATACAAAGACTGCTTTTTGACGTCATCGAGGATTCGACAAACCCCAGTCGCAAAGCATCGCATAATAACCGAAGAGTACGCTCGACCACTCCGCCAGAGCCCTTACCGAGTTTCGACGCGAGAACGCGAAGCTATAAGACACCAAGTCGACGAAATGCTGCGCGACGACATCATCCAGCCGTCGAAAAGCCCGTGGGCGTCTCCAGTTGTTTTAGTGAAGAAAAAGGACGGAACCCTACGTTTCTGCGTCGATTATCGTCGATTGAACAAAAGCACGAAGAAAGACGTATACCCTCTCCCACGGATAGACGACGCGTTGGATCGGCTCTGCAATGCTAAATACTTCTCATCCATGGACCTCAAGTCTGGCTACTGGCAAATAAAAGTCGACGAAAGGGATCGCGAAAAGACCGCCTTCATCACGCCAGACGGCCTCTACGAGTTCAAGGTTATGCCATTCGGACTGTGTTCGGCGCCTGCAACGTTCCAGCGCGTCATGGACACAGTATTAGCAGGACTGAAGTGGCAGACCTGTCGCGTTTACTTGGATGACGTCGTCGTCTTCGCCGGAAATTTCGACGATCACCTTAGGCGGCTTGCCACAGTACTAGAGGCCATCAAGTCATCAGGGCTCACTCTGAAGCCAGAAAAATGCCGCTTCGCTTACGACGAGCTTCTGTTCCTAGGCCACGTCATCAGTAAATCCGGAGTACGCCCCGACCCGCAGAAAACAGCTGCCATCGCAAAGTTCCCGCAGCCCACCGACAAGAAGGCAGTGCGTAGATTCCTTGGCATGTGTGCCTACTACAGGCGCTTTGTCAAGGACTTTTCACGCATCGCCGAGCCGTTGACACGTCTAACTAAATGTGATGTTGAGTTCAAGTGGGAAACGCCGCAGGCCGACGCATTTGAAGAACTCAAACGACGCATGCAGTCGCCGCCGGTACTTGCGCACTTCGACGAGTACGCCGATACAGAAATCCATACTGACGCCAGTAGCCTAGGCCTCGGTGCCGTTCTAGTCCAGAGGAAAAACGGAGTCGAACAGGTGATATCTTACGCTAGCCGGTCGCTGTCAAAAGCGGAAGGCAACTATTCTACCACCGAAAAGGAATGCCTCGCCATCGTTTGGGCTACAGCTAAATTTCGCCCTTATCTTTATGGCAGGCCATTCAAAGTCGTCAGTGACCATCACGCTTTGCGTTGGCTAGCGAGTATAAAGGATCCTTCAGGACGACTGGCGCGGTGGAGCCTCAGACTACAAGAATACGACATCACTGTAACCTACAAGTCCGGACGAAAACACTCCGATGCCGATTGCCTATCGCGCGCCCCCATTGACCCGCCGCCGCAAGATGACGAAGATGACGATGCCTTCCTTGGCATGATAAGCGCGGAAGACTTCGCTGAACAGCAACGGGCAGACCCGGAGCTAAAAGGCCTGGTGGAATATTTGGAAGGGCACACCGACGTTGTCCCCAGGGCATTTAAGCGCGGACTATCTTCCTTCACGCTTCAAAACAGTCTCCTCGTGAAGAAGAACTTTTCACCAGTCCGCGCCAACTACCTTCTTGTTGTCCCGTCAGGACTTCGTCCAGAAGTACTGCACGCCCTACATGACGATCCGACCGCTGGACACCTCGGTTTTTCCCGGACACTCTCGAGGATACAACGAAAGTATTATTGGCCGCGCCTGACCGCCGACGTCGCCCATTATGTCAGAACATGCCGAGACTGTCAGCGACGTAAGACACCGCCGACAAGGCCAGCCGGATTACTACAGCCAATCGAGCCTCCTTGCCGACCATTCCAGCAGATCGGGATGGACTTGCTGGGACCCTTTCCGACGTCAACAATCGGAAATAAGTGGATCGTCGTGGCGACAGATTACCTCACCCGCTTCGCTGAAACAAAAGCACTGCCGAAAGGTAGCGCAGCCGAAGTGGCGAAATTTTTTGTCGAAAACATCCTGCTTCGACATGGCGCCCCAGAAGTCCTCATCACCGACAGAGGAACGGCCTTTACAGCGGAGCTCACCCAAGCCATTCTGAAATACAGTCAGACAAGGCACAGGAGGACCACGGCCTACCACCCGCAGACGAATGGTCTTACGGAGCGGCTGAATAAGACCCTCGCCGACATGCTAGCGATGTACGTCGACGTCGAACACAAGACCTGGGATGCCATCCTGCCGTACGTCACATTTGCTTACAACACGGCGGTGCAAGAAACAACACAGATCACGCCGTTTAAGCTGGTTTACGGCAGGAACCCGACGACGACGCTCGACGCCATGCTGCCCCACGTCACTGACGAAGAGAATGTTGACGTCGCTAGCTACCTCCAGCGCGCCGAAGAAGCCCGACAGCTCGCCCGCCTACGGATCAAGAACCAACAGAGGACCGACAGCCGACACTACAACCTCCGACGACGCTTTGTTGAGTACCAGCCCGGCGACCGTGTTTGGGTTTGGACACCGATACGCCGACGAGGACTCAGTGAGAAACTACTCCGACGCTATTTCGGACCCTACAAGGTCATCCGACGTATTGGCGCTCTGGACTATGAGGTCGTGCCAGGCGGCATTTCGCATTCACAGCGGCGCCGCGCACGATCTGAAGTGGTCCACGTGGTGCGCCTTAAACCCTTTTACGGACGCTGACGAAATTCCTTATTTTTTTGTTGTTGTTTTCTTTGCTACGGGTGTTTTTATTTCGCTTGTATGTAGCATCGGGTCGATGCTTTTTAAGAGGGGGGTATTGACACGTGTACTTATCTTTATCGGGCGACCACGTTTCGCCGCTTAAAAACTGTAATCGCACAGCGAGGGACGCGCCTGAATGTATCCGATGTTTCTGGAAAGTTATCGATGCTTCTACCTGGCAGTCTGTTGTCGCCGAACCTTGTGTTATCTGATTTCATCGCGTAACGCGAATGGTGTAGAACTTTGTGGAAGGCACACGGGTCCGAACGATTAGTCTGGAACATTCGACGACTGCTCTATAAAAGCCGACGCACTTGACCCGCTGATCAGATTTTCGACGATCGCCGACTGTGTTCGCCGCTATCGTTGTGCTTTAAGTGTAGCCTGTTTTGTGGGCACAGGTTCGCCCAATAAAAGGTAGTTTTGTCTTTCACAGTACTGCTACTGTGTTCTCTCTTCACCGTCACTACCACGTGACAATATCTAGTATGCGCGTGTTACTTTGCAATTAATTGCGTTTTCCATAAAGCATTCGTTTTGTTTTCCAGTTTCCTAAGTTTTATGGCTTAATCGAAAGTCATGATAGTATTGTTACCAATAGTATATAGGCTAAATTTGATGTGTTTTACCAGGTATTCTGTAAAGGGAAATCAATAATTAAAATGTTATTCCAAATTTGAACATATGGTCACCACCTATTTAAAATGAAAGCAATTTTATTGCACCAAACTTTCAGACCATCGGATATTTATGCGAACTTAGGCGCTTACGAAAACTTAACGATCTACTTGATATCAGAAAACATAATTTAGAGGGAATCGCTTGGATGTGGTTTGTTCTGGGAATTTCAGCGTTGCGTCATTGTTCACGAAAAGTTAACGACGCCGTCACGTATTCGAAAGCGCACTAATACATCAATGGCTTAGTCCCATTGTGATTCCGTACACATACAAAGCAGCGATATATTCGTAAGAGAGACGGCTTTCACGGGTGAATGGCTACGCAATCCTGATGCCCCAAAGAACAGTCGCCATAGCAACGCGCCGGAGCCAATCAAAACCGTTTTCGAATCGCATAGTGCTGAATAGCAACATATCCCCTGCCGCATCAGACCACGAACGCTCACTTGAAGGAGACCACGCGCCTTCAGCCGCAGCACGAAATAGGCCCTAAGAAGTCGAAGGAGGAGCGTCTTGAATTTGCGTGAGCATTTTTTGTTTCTAAAAATAATACTACAGCGCATTGTAAATGATGTGTTGATTAAGACACTAAATTCTACCGATCGATAAATGTTAGTTTTGGTGTGGACATTTCGGGCAGCGCCACTTGTGCACGATGCTCGTAATTTTAACATAAGTCATTGTCAATCATACAGTTTAGCGATTATTATATCCGACAATGCAATACCACCGCGGACGGCCGGGTACAGTGGATGTTGAAGTTACTATGGTTTTCCTCGGCCAAGTGCCCTGCCGTTGCACATTCCGAATTTTAAGAAATATCATCGGGAATCATCGCCCCTGAGGGAAATACGAGGTGGAGCTGGCTTCGCGATAAAGGGGAACGTTATACGTATTTGTGCCGAAGGAACCCAGCAACAGGCCGCATCGCAACCGTATTGTCACAGGCGAGATGAATGAAACGTATATGCAACCGGGCTGTTGTCTCGAACCCGATGAGAATCGTTATTTATTGTCTTCCCCTTACGGTGTAATCACAAACAGTGACCCTGTCTGATGGAGTTAATCTGTACAAGCTGTGCTTTCCCTGCGTTTTCGTGTATATCTCCTCAACATCTCTATCTACTTCAAGCCGCTACTTATGGTTCTAACGGATTTAGTCGTATCAATACGCTCACTGCTGTTTTTTCTACCAATGCTCAAAAATATTTGCTTATCTGCTGACCCTTTGATGTTTCTATCCACTCTAAATCAAAAAAGCTTCTAAGGTCTACGTTACCTATGAGTACCAATGCGTAACTACGTTCGCTTTGCATTGGCATGTGCTCAGTGGATTCAGACAGAATTTGTGCGCAATTCAAAGGGACCTGCTTGCACGTAGTTCTTTCAGGAAGTTTTGGCGTTGCTTCATTGTTCTCGAAAAAAATAACGACGCCACTGATATTCGACAGCGCACTAATACATCAATGGCTTCCTCTCATTGTGGTATTATATACATATAAGGCCGCCATATATTCGTAAGAGAGAGAAATAGTTGGTATTGTAATGTCATCTGTCTATTGCTACGCAACGCTGATGCCCCCAAGAACAATGGCCTTAGCAACATGCCATAGCCAATCAAAGTCTTTTCCCAATACCGCAATTCAGAATCGCAGATCACAGACTGCCACAGAAGACCTCCAACGCTCGCTTGAAGTGGTCCGAACGCCGTCAGCTTCGGTTAAAGAAGTCAGCAGCGGCATCTTCAATTTGCGTGAGCATTGTTTTTTTTTTTTTTAGCGAAGCTGTTTAGGACAAGTTGCCCCAGAATGGTGTTAGTGTGTACACACAAAACTATCATCATAAGGATTGACTCCAGCATCACCGTCTTCTTCCACAGCTAGCTCGCTGGCGCCCCGCGGGGCTAGCGCACGAACGCGCTCGTGCCACTGGTCCCCCGTTCGTCGTCGTCAAGAATTAAATATTTAATTAATTATGAATTCAGAAACGCAAAGACGTAACCAATTTTACTGCGAGTTATAGCAAAGCCGTTAAAGGCTAGTGCCCCCAGGGTCGCATCAGTGCGCGGACAAAAAACTCCCCATATGTGGGCCGATCCCGAAGGTAGTCCAATGCCGGGCCGACCCGCGGCGGAGGTGCAGTTCGCCATTAAGGGGCCCACATACACAGCTTCACTGGTCATCCTTTTTCAGAATGGAAGGGCACTGAGTCTTTTTGTTTTTGTTTTTCTAAACCTGATTCTATTGTTAATTGTACATCATGGGTTGCTTCCTATACAAAATTGTACCAATCGAACTTTGTTACTTTGAAGGAGACAGTTCTACTACTACGGCTTTAAAAGATGATGATGATGATATATAAGATTTATATATAGGATATATAAGGTCTGCGATTCCTGAAACTTTAAACATAGCCATTCTAAACCATATTATTTAGCGATTATTCTTTTTCTCATATCGATACCATTGCTGACGGTATGGAACCTGGAGTATCTTTAAGATACTCTACGTTTTTTAGTGCAAGTGTTTCGGCATTGTACAACCCTGGGGCGTTATAAGGTAAAGATATTCCAAACTTTTCCATGGCCTCTCTGCATGAGCCCTCCACGATTGAAGATCTTTTTATGCTACCTCCACTTCACATATTTGGCATGCGACGTCACGAAAACAGCGAAATATCCTGAGCAAATATGACGCGGTTAGACTGAATAAACATAGTTGTTTCGGTTCATAGGCCTTCTTCACCCTTAGCCCTCCACAAATGGCCAAAATTTCTGGCTGTGCCCCTTTGTCTATCTGTAGCGCGACGTCACAAATCCGTGAATACTCACTGGGTCAAAGTGATGTGTGCGGATTAAAGAGGCATTATATTATGCCGAACCAAACTGAGTATTATATTTTCTGGAGGGATAGGGGGGCCGGGAATAGCGACAGACTGCCCCGCCCCAGTATTAATAAGGGATGACTACCCACCGATTGCTCTGGCAGTGGCTACACATACGTACTGGGAAGAATGTATTTATAAATAAAAAAAGTAATAATAAAAGAATAATAAAAGAATGCGTAGCGGTATAACGTAGTCGAGCCCTTTCAACGGTACGTCACACCGACCTGCCAAAGTTTCACTTCCACATTTTCCACATTTTCACTCTCCGATTGAGCGCCGCCGCGATTTTCTACCATACACAACAAGCTAAGCAAGACAAAGCGGCCCATTCGCAGTCGCTGGCACCACCTTCCTTATTAGCTTTCCTACTTTCTCTGAGCTTGCTCGGCCCAACACCTCCTAGATAGCAGGCCTATGCACTCTTTGCCAAACCTGCTGTAACGAAAGTGGTGTCGTCAAGATCACCGTGACTTACTCGGAAGTATCCCCTTTATATTCTATGGCAATCGGGCATAGTAGCATGACGTCATGCATCGCATTGCACCGGCCTTGCGTTCTATAGGCGGCGCTCTCCGACTTCACCGAAACCATCTCTACAAGGCCCTCACCTCTGGGTAACCAATTTGACAAGAAAAGCTAGTAAGATAATGCTGTTTGCTTTTAAAGGAAACCAAAGTGACCGTCTGTAAGTGGAGACAGCTTTTTATACGCAGATTGAAACGATGCTGCGAGTCACCACCCGATTCTTTTAATATTTGGGGTTTTACGTGCCAAAACCACTTTCTGATTATGAGGCACGCCGTAGTGGAGGACTCCGGAAATTTTGACCACCTGGGGTTCTTTAACGTGCACCTAAATCTAAGCACACGGGTGTTTTCGCATTTCGCCCCCATCGAAATGCGGCCGCCGTGGCCGGGATTCGATCCCGCGACCTCGTGCTCAGCAGCCCAACACCATAGCCACTGAGCAACCACGGCGGGTGCCCGATTCTTACATCAGTGCTTTGGTAAATATTACGTCACACTATGGGAATAAAACAGAGTGCACTATATTTACGTTGAATGTCCCCTAACTTAAAGAAAAAAAAATTCCGGAAGAACTCATCTCACGGTGACATTCGACGTAAAGCGTTAGCATTGAAATAATATAGCGGCACCGCCTATATGCACATTCGAAACGAGTTATGTATGAGGCGTCTCCAGCAGCGGGGCTAAGAACACTGATTTCCCTAAGAACCCTCGGAGCCATCTTGCGCCACCGCCACGAAGCCGGCGCCTGCCATCCGAAATGCATGGTGCTGTGGAGCGTACGAATGTTGAGAAGCATGTCATGCGGGATCCTCTATAGCGCTTCTTTCTGGACACGATGAGCCATCTAGTGGATCTGCACAGAAGTCTGCGTATAGTAAGGCTGTGGCGCGTAGGTGCGTGTGAACGCGATGAATTCTTCCCTCACTTCCGGTACAATCAGTGGCACATACTCAATGACCCAAGTTGACGAGAGATGTCTAGTGAATGCTGCAGCCTACACCACTAGACATCATTATGCTCTAGCGGTCGTAGGAAACCAGGGCAACACTGTTTGCTCAGCATTAGTCAGGACCACCACGGCGGGCGACGCGGAAGAGGCACTCGCATCGCACTCGCATCGGGGCTACCTGATTGCGACGTCATCATCAGTGGCTCTAATACTGCTATCCGGAACTTCAGTAATAGCTACATTAACAACCTCTCGCACTCTCTACTTGTCGCTCCCCGCCACAAAACGTTATCGCTCTCATCGGGACTGCAGGACATCAAGAACTCCAAGGCAACGAAATGGCTCTTGCCGCTGCTCAAGGATTCACGGACCGAGTGCCCGCAAAATTGTGCCTAATTCTAGAACCCAATGACTCCCAACAACACACCAACAAAGATACACTCGTCGCATTGCATGAAATTAGCGCACATTACAGACGCCAACGCCCTATACGTCCACCTCTCTTTCTGCCAAGAACGCGCAAGAGAGAAATACTATGGCGCCAACTACAAACTCGCCCTTTCCTTACCCCGAGCACCTTGCACTTATTCTTTCCCGCCACGTACCCGACACCCAAGTGTCGCTTTTGCCCTGTCCCTATAGCAGATCTCTCCCATATCCTGTGGCAAATGCCCCTACAAAACTCACCCTTCCCAACGCTCATACCATTAATTAGTAGCGAGGAGCTGTGGGAGACTGCCCTGCGCAGCTCCGATGCCACCCTACAGGAGCGAGTCCTGAGGTGGGCTGAGGAGGTAGCGGAGGCCTACCACGACTGGTAGACGGACGTCTAGCCACCTAAGGTGGTGATGGACGCCTGCTGGGACTAGAGTACTTAGACCTCGCTCGCTCCCCCCCCCCCCCCCCGGCTCCTCCCCTCTCCTAAAAGGGGAATAGAATTCATTCATTCATTCATTCATTCATTCATTCATTCATTCATTCATTCATTCATTCATTCATTCATTCATTCAAAAGCGTCACATACCCAGTGCATTTGCGGTACATCCCGCGGAAGCCTCAGGTTGCTGCTCTTGATGACACCTTGTGACATGGGTAAGAAACCACTGACCATTGCAGAAATGTAATTGATCTTCTCTATCATTGCAGCGCGGGACATCACCAGCGGCCGATTCCTAGTCATCCAAAATATCGTAAAAGAACTTCATTTTAGAATCACACACACGTACTGATACATTGGTTGATCTCCTTGCGGCAACCTTTTGTATTGATGAGGTTAGACAGCGCGAACGTCGACAAAGGGCGGCTAAAGAGGCGGCAAACACACACAAGCGGTGGCACCACGTGGCACCATCAGCACCTGTCTTCACGTTTCGTCTCTTTCACCATCCTCCATCTATGTTCACGTTGCCAAACGTCATGGATCCACATCAACAAGACCGATCACATACCCGATTGCCGTTTATGTGTATCAAAATCGAGCGCAGACTCCTTTCCTTGGAATTCACGAGATGGCATGGTCATCGACGACTGCGGCTTCAGAAATGCATGCAGGAGTCTCGAAGTCTTCGTCTTCGCTCAATGGACTGGGAGGACCGGCAAACATGCTGTCGCCTTTCCGTCCTTCCTGATACATTCTGCAAGTCAGCAGACACCTGCAATAGTTTAACGCTAAGCGTTCTAGCAATTGTTTTTGCTGCTCTTTCCTCGCCCGCTTTTTTCGTTTGACTATTCCAGCGAATGTGTATGTCTAGCCAAGTTATTACTTCTCTATGGGGGTGTAGAATTGAGCACCAGTCTGAAGGATGGTCCCGCCCCCAATAAGAGCGTGCTCGCAGCAATTATTGCCCCAACGGTAAAGTCGAATTTTTGTAATGCTGACCTGATAAGATTGCTAAGACTTGTAAAAAAGAAACAAAAACAAGAGCAACCGATATCGTTGTCATTGAGTCCCTTGCCTATCCATTCGAAGAATCCCAAAATATTATGAAGCTGCCGAGCATTATCAACAAAGCCGTCAAAGACCAAGCTGCTACTCTAAATTCACGCTTAGCTCAGCTAGAGGAGAGATCGCGTCGAGATAAGCCTATCTTCTATGGCCTCATAGACAACGCATCGTAAACGTGAGTGCAATTTGAACAACAGCTATGCGACGTCCTTTCTAGTGTTTTCAATCTTAGTCTCTCGCACGATGGTATCTCCCGTACTCGTAGATTAGGGCAGTGCTGTGCCAGACAATCGCGATCAATGACTCTTGAATTCACTTCGCCAAACTAAGCGAGAGTATGAGTTTTCAACCCTCCAGAATCAGTGCCACAAACGTCTGGGTTAGTGAAGCCATCTTGCCGTAGCCATTTGCAAAGCCATAGTCATAGCCATCTGGCTGCCGGTTTCGAGCTTGCCTGCCACAGTCGCTCCATGACACCCCACAAATTAGGATGACTCCGAAGTTTCTCACCGTCCGACTCCCAGTGATATTGGAAATCGTCAAGGCCAACAACGCATACAACGTTCAACAATACCTACAATCCGCACGAGTGACTGAGCCCACACAAGCAAGGAGCTGGAAGCCGCATTGGTCTCTGGGACAAAAGCAGTACATTTGCAAAGAGAAATGAGGTAAAAGTAAAGCGCTCCCGTTTTCTGTTTACCGACTGAGATTTACTTTATTATTCTATTCATACCAGAATCCCTGCAAAGCACTGCAAATGAAGCTTTAGTACAATATTTAGTACAATGTCACAATATATAATATGTGTAAACAGCCTTCAGCAGCAAGGCGGCGCGACGGAATTCGGGAACTGTACCATCGGTTCTTTTCCGAGAGTTTGTATTGCATCTCTGCATATATCGTATATTGAATACGGCCACAGAGCAAATCCAATCTACATAGAGCGAATGTCAACCTTCAACTGTCACCCATCGTGGTTGCTCAGTGACTATGGTGTTTGACTATGGTGTTCGCAGGATGGAATCCTGGCCATGGCGGCCGCATTACAATGGGGGCGAGAATGCGAAAGCACCCGTGTACTTAGATTTAGGTGCACGTTATAGAACGCCAGGTGGTCGAAATTTCCGGAGTCCTCCACTACGGCATGCCTCATGTTCAGAAAGTGGTTTGGCACGTAAAACCCCGTAATTTAATTTAATTATGTGAGCAGTCTTTCCACATCTTTTGGTTACGAGCCACATCTTTCACTTACGCGAGTCCCCAATATGCAAAAACGCCAGAAAAATTGCTGCTATTATCCCTCATATTCCGGACAGGACTCGCTAAAATGGCACCGTTCATGTTCAATAGCACACCCATATTCTCGTCTAGCTGCGCGAATGCAACTGTTCGGAAGGACAGTTATCAATTTATGCTACCGAGGCTTGTGCGTCATAACGTATTCGGCATTCACATCATCTGACGCGTTTTTGAATCGCAGCAAAACTATCGGTCTTGAATGAGGTCTACTTTTTATGGATGCAGGTAGGCATAGCACTGGTGCGGAGGTCTTCGTAGACAAGATGGTGGAATACGATCCCAACGAGCCTTGGCCGCTTCCTATGCTGGCGCTGTTCCTAGAAATCCGGGAGAAACGAGGCTTTCACCAAATATACCCGGTAAGTGAACACACATGGCTCGGCCAGCAATCAGGACTGTTTAATAGAGTCTTGAGAAAAGGCTGCTCCCTCATAGAGCAACTAATATCAGAGCGAGGACGAATAACGCGACTTAATGGTAACTTCAGTCGGTTATTCAAGCGTGTTGTTCTCACGGGGTGGGGGAGGAAGGGGGTTGTCTCCGGCTTACAGGCATGCAACTTTTCTGCAACAGAATGTGAGAGGTCACATCAAATCCTTGAGAAACATGCGGAGTGCTCTACATTGCATCAACCTGCGTTGAGAAGGCAGGAAATAGCACGTCGTCATGCGTACAACAAATGACATAACTGGATACTTCTTCATCCCGGTAATTTTTCGTGCACTTCGCATGGAATACCCTAAACCTTCGCCGCTAAGATACACGGGCGCGTCAGGTTAATGGTGCAACATAGTGTGTTTATTTCTTTCAGTTATAATTGTTAGCTACCGCAAACTTTACGGTGCAGACGCGCAGTGGCTGGTATCATGCGCACGAGGGTGTGTGGCATGTAGTAAACTTCAACAAATAGAACAAAAAGCCGGCACCCAGTGATAAACGGTGACCCTATAACTCATTCACTAAGACATCAGTTTGAAATAAACAAGAAAAAGTTCGATTATTGATGTAGGAAGGAAAGAGACTCGGATGAAGTATCACTTGACATTTTGGAGCCTAGTCAGGACCCTTAATGAACGCGTTTCCAGCAGGCAACATACAAGACAGCAAAAGTTTCCTCTTACCAAATTTCAATAAGGAGGTCGAAGTTGCTAGCTAGATCTCGTGGGCCAACACTGAATGACATGCTGCAAGCGTCATTTATTGTGTTACAACAAGAACACAAAATAAGCATCTAAAAGTTTGGCACGCGACTCACTTTCTTGTGAAGAGGAAGGCCGACGCAGTTTTCGCTGACTGCCCACTTCTGCCCCCCCCCCCCCATAATGTAAAGCAAATCAAACGTGCACCTTTGGTTTACTTTTGAAGAAAGTTGTCGCTATAAATTACGAACAAAGCAACAAGGTGGTCTGCGTTGAAACCGCGTGAAGTTTTTGGCCGGGCGTTACCGACATTTATTTATTTATTTATTTATTTATTTATTTATTTATTTATTTATTTATTTATTTATTTATTCAGTCAGTCATTCATTTATGGAATACTGCCGATGTTACTTTGGGCCCTAGCAGGAGCGGTAATAGTTACAAGTTGGAGAAAATACGCGATAAATACAGATCATGAGCAAAATAAATCAGATAAAACAACAAAAAGCAGCAAACACATCAAGCATGCGTGTCTCTGTTGCAGCAATTAATAAATAAATTCTAGAGCAAAACTCAGTTACGACATAAAGAAACTACAGCCGAAAAAGGAAACAATAATTTCTATATTATAGCAAGGTTAGAGAGTAAAGACATATATAAAAACCACCAATGTAGGAGGGAATACTACATTGAACGACACGACCAGATTTTCTATCACTTTTGTGCTCAGTAGTGACGTTGACGGAAGAAGGTGCCACCGTCCTGGAACTTTTGGGCCATTGTATGTCTCACTCTTAAAGGAATCAAACTCTAAATCAAGGATGCCGTTCAAGGATCTAGGGCCCATTCCATAATGGTATATTGGCTCTGAATGAATGCAAATCAGAGTAGTCATTATCCATGGCAGTCTTTGTTTTTCGCTAACTTACGGAACTTTGAAGAAGTGAGGGAAATTGCAGCTTCACAAAACCCATGTATCAGGCTGTTTCCTTTCATACTTTTAAGAAAAGAGTGACCTTGATTTTGATGGTGGTGTGTTGCTTTCAAGCGGCATTCATGTAAAGCACATGATATTTCTGAGTGTAACCGCTGAATTATTGGAGCCTATATTTGTGGACGCAACAATTACTTCTGGAAGAAAGTCAACATGCGCATTGTGTTATTGAATATTTATTTCGCAAGCGTGATATTGAAACAACTTACGAGTGTTTTCTGTGAAACACATATTCAAGTATTTTCCTCCAATGTAGAAACTCCACATCCGTCCATGTGTACGGTTAGGCTCGACTTCAGTACAAAAAATAAAAAAACAGGAAAGAAAACAAACAATTTGCGTTGTAACGTTTACAAAAGCAACATATTTTGTATTGAAACTCTTTGAGTGCTTAGAAACAGAGTCGCATTATGTATCACCCATGAATCATTACTTTATTTTGTTCTTAATTTGAAGAAAAACAGACACCTACACATCCAGCGTGGTATGCGCAGGTTCAGGGCGCAGCTTTTGCCGGGTAATGACATTTCTTGTTTGTTGAGAAAGCGAAGGAATGCGATAGAAGTGCTGCCTGTCAGACTGCCTTGGCATTGATGCTGCCGTTCGATTTCGCTCCTGGCTACGATTAAACAAGTGTGCAAACTACGTTTAAAGAGCGACACGTATACAGTGCATGCCAAATTATCGTAATTTTTCTTTTGGACAGGGTGCTGCTGTACTTTCACACTTTGCCCGGCGTACCTCTTACCTGATAAATTGGTGCCCCCCGTGCCCTTTTCTGCGTTTCCGTGTCTTTCAGCGCTAAAGCAACTCCACCATAAATAATTCACATGCCAAAATCGCCACGACGGTACAATTTGTCTAGCCCTGCTTCACACCAATCTTAAAGCACACCCGCCATGGTGCCTTAGTGACTCGGGCCTCGTGCAGCCCATCAAGGGGCTGAATCTTTATGGTCGTGGTGGCTGCGTTCCAACAAAGGCCGAATGAAAAATGCTCGTGCGCCATGCTTCGGGTGCACATTAAGGAACTCCTCGTGATCAAAAAAACTTCGTAGCCCTTCGCCACAACGTTCCTCGCAATGGACTGCGCACTTTTGAGACGTTGCAACTATCTGGAATCTGTAAGGAAAGTGATCCTGATCACATTATCGAATACCCGACGAGTTGCATTACTTATGGTCGCGTCACTGCGCTGAAATATTCGACTGGCGTTATTATTTAGCTAGGGTGAACTATTTATTTGTTTACCAAAAGCTAATAACTGCAGACTTGCGGATAAACTTTGCAAATATTTAGCTGCAAATTTTGAAATTCATTGCACATCGAAAATGAAAGACTGAAATGGCAATAATCATTTTACGTGTTTGTGCCTAATGTGTAAATTTAAGCGAAACTTGCAAACACGCATAGCGTCATACGAAAATTAGAAAAATGCTTGCTTTGTAGGTGCGTCTATTTCCTATAAATTGAAAGATGTTGAGGAGTTGTCGAAGAAAGAATGTGGCCTTAAGTTAATATTGCGGCAAAGAAACTTGTCCTCAATTGCTGCCTGGATGAACACAAGTTCTGTTGGTGTAAGTCAAGTTCGCCTGTTCGACTGCTCCTCATCATCTCAAGTTTCCGTCTCCCTTTGAGCTTCTGCATACACAAGGAGAGAAGTTCAGCACTCATCACTCACCCTTTTCTCACTCTGATTCTTGTTTTCTCCAACAGAACGGGTTCGTAAGATATCGAGACCATGAAGTAGATCTTCTAGGCGAATTCTACGATGGCTGGACAGGTCGTGTTTTTATGTGCAGGTCGAAAAAACTACCGTGAGTACCATGATCTCATGCTCCTAATAGCCGTCAATGTGCGAACCTAAAGATCTTGTGGCGTGAAGGTTTGGGAAGGTGGATAGCACGGAATGAACGCGGGGTTCCGTTTATCGACCTAAATATAGGTGGTTGCCTTTGTCTTTGCTCTAAGTTCTCTTAATATTTAAATGCGCTGTGGAAGGCCGTAGCATCATAAAAAAAAGTTATTTGTAGCAAACCTCCGCAATACCGAGTCATTTCAATACCATTGTTTCAATGATAGAAGTGCGCACGTGCTGCACTTATCAAATCATGCCGGCATGCCCTGGATTCGGAGAAATTATTTTTATTGCAGAACCATTTTATTTTAGCTGTCGCGAGCAAGCATGTGCACTTTCTGTCGGCGAATACGTGAAACATCTTAGTTGGTTGATTAAAACAGCCACACAGTCGTGGGAAACTAGTTTCAATGGGCTCGTGCAGATTTTTGATGGCGTCGAATTTGTTTTTACTTAAGGACTTTACGAAGAGGGGTGGAGAGGGAAAGTATATGAAGAACAATAAAGACCTCTATATTAACACGTATGTCTTTGTCGGCATGTCAACTTATGCTCACAGTCTCAACCATCATGTCTTGTCTTTGCACTCTAACTAATGCCGGTCGTAGTCCCTAGTTGTAGAATTCAGCAGAAGAAGCGGTAAATTATCCTGAGGTTCCATAAATGACGCTTACTCGAGGGCTTTCTAAATCTGGTACAGCGCAACATTGAAAGGAAGAAGCAAGCCGAGCTGGCCAGATGAATGGAGAGAGCGCTGACTTCCAACCGGCTTATTGCAAAGTTGCACGAAATATATAGCTGCAAGAAATTAGTGCGCTTACGCTTTAAGCAATACGCTTTCTTGTAGCTATATATTTCGTGCAACTTGCCAATAAACCAGTTGGAAGTCAGCGCGCTGTTCTTTCATCTCGCCGTCTCGGCTTGTTCCTTCCTTTCCATGTTGCGCTGTACCCTACCTACAATGCAATACTAAGGGCCATATAACGTTAAACTACTCCGATATGTTTTTATTCCAAACTGCTGGCGTCAAATTTGCGTTACCGCCGATGCAAGCATTGGGCGATTACCCGCAGGGTCGTCTAAGGAAGCCAATCAAACGCTGACTTCATTTATAGGAGGTCACTTTTGTTTGCTTTAAAAACGAATAACATTGCCTGCACTGAGTGGCTTGTCTTATCTAATTGGCTGACAAGAGGCGAGAAGCCCGCTCAAGTGGAGAGGGATTTGATGGGGCCGAGAAAGTACACAAAATCGACAACCGGACGAAGAGGGTTGTGCTGGCGTCTGCGAATAGTCCGCTTTCGCTTTTCTTAGCTTGAGGTGGCTGGTCGAAAACCACGGTGGCATGCAACGGAAGGTAGTGAATGCTGCTAGAATGGATCCTCAGCAAAGAAAAGTTGGCATAGTGAGGTCGTAGAGGTGCCGAAAGCGGTAGACAGCATTACATGGCCACGGGAAAGACTTTCTTGTGCGCAAATAAACTCATGCTTTCCGGCAGGTGCGAGTAGCCAGCGCCTGAGCGATTGGCGACAGCCATCACTTATTCCTTTCGGAACGGGCAGCCTGCGGCTATTCAGAAAAACATTCAGCTTTGTTCGGCACATTATTGCATCTTTAACGCGTACACGTCACTTTGACGCGATGAGTTTTCGTGCTTTTGTGATGTCACGTGACATGCAGGTGAAGTAAGTGCAGCCCTGAATCTTTTCACCCATAGCCGAGGTTTAATGACGAAAAGGCGTCGGATCACAAATTAATGTTATTCTTTCGTTCGGTCAACTCATGCATAATCAGTGTGTACCGTCATATTAGATGGGGAGCTGTTGCGGTTCTCGTGACGTCGCGTGACAGACAGGCGACATAGGTGTGGTCCAAAAATTTTTTGACCAATCGCGGAGGGCTGATTGCGCAATTGGAACAGAAAAGTTTGGAATAGCTTTACGTTATCGCGCCTCAACTCGCCCAATCCTCGACCCTAGTGTACTCAAAGGCGCATGCATTGCGACTATCACTGCGATGGGCTAGACGACATTAACTGGTCGTTGCTACGTTCAAGTGGCAGGCAGTGTTTTTGTGTCGTTGGCCGGAAATTTAATGTGCCTTACGACATCTTCGTACCAAGGTTTCCTACGTAGAACAAGGGTGAATGTAGAAATGACAAAGTTCAGTGAACCAGACGCCGATGGAGGCTTCTAAGCTTAAACAGGAAAAATGTTGCAGTGCTTATGATCTTCCAAATGTAACATCAAACGCCTGCAGACGGAGACTCCATCGAGCAAGTCGTCCGGACGGGTCTCGTTGGTTGGCTAACCAACACAAGGAATGGTGGTCTCTCACCACCTTGAAAGGGTGACCGTATGGATAAGACTGAAATATCATGATGGCCCACACAACCGCTAGACACTCCTTCTCGGAGGTCGAGTAGTTGATTTCGGCGCGTGAAAGGGTGCGAATGGCGTAATCGATCACTCGCTCAACGCCTTCCTGGTGTTGAACAAGTACAGCGCCAAGACCGATGTTGCTTGTGTCGGTATGCACCTCGGTGTCAGCGTCCTCGTCCAAGTGAGTGAGGACGGGTGATTCCCGCAGGCGCTGCCGTAACTTGGTGAAAGCTGCGTCCTGCTCATCCGTCCAAACGAAGTGTGTGTCTTCTCGCGTGAAGCGTATGAGTGGTTCGGTGATCCGGGAGAAATTAGCGATCAAGCGACGATATTACGCACACAGACCGAGAAAGCGGCGAACTGCTTTCTTGTCACGAGGAGTCTGAAAAGTAGCAACAGCAGATGTTTTGTCTCGGTCAGGCAGGACGCCGTCTGTATTCACGACATGCCCGAGAAACTTCAGCTCTTCGTAACCGAAGTGACACTTTTCTGGCTTTAGTGCGAGGTTAGCGGAGCGGAGCGCCCGAAGTACCGCCTCTAAACGCTTCAGATGTTCTTCGAAGGTCGCCGCAAACACGACGATGTCATCTAAGTATACTAAATAACTGTGCCACTTCAGACCCGTCAGAACAGTGTCCATCATCCTCTGGAATGTGGCCGGTGCAGAACACAGGCCGAATGGAAGTACTTTAAATTAGCACAGTCCATGCGGGGTAACAAAGGCAGTCATTTCGCGATCTCGTTCGCGAACTTCGATTTGCCAATATCCACTCTTCATACCTATCAATGAAAAATACCCGGTATGCCACAGTCGATCTAACGAATCATCGATCCGCGGAACCGGATAAAGGTCTTTTATTGCGAAAGCAATACTGCTCGAGGTTTCCGCTCTTGGCCGTCGTCCCGGAGAATCCACCATTGACCTTTAGCGTGACCTATGTGTGACGTCATACCAGCTGTGGAAAAGCGGGGCCCCAACTCGGCTCGTCGCGATCGTCCCAGCGAATCCTCCATACTGCAGCTGCGCGCCGCTGCCGCCAACAATTTAATTTAGGTTTGAAATTTAGTGTTAGAAAATCAGGTGTTATTGTATTTAATGAAAACAGTGAACAGACAGTGGAGATACAGGGCCAAGAAATACCTCGGGTAACAGAATATAAATACCTTGGTATATGGATAAACGAAGGCAACGGATATATGGAAACACAGGAAAAAACCATAACAGTCAAGGGGAAGAGAAATGCAGCCATAATGAAGCACAGAGCGCTATGGGGATACAATAGGTACGAGGTCCTCCGAGGTATGTGGAAAGGGGTAATGGTTCCAGGACTTACTTTTGCAAATGCGGTTGTTTGCTTTAAATCAGGGGTACAATCAGGACTCGACGGGAACCAAAGGTCAGTGGGTCGCCTCGCATTGGGCGCTCACGGGAAGACTACAAATGAAGCTGTGCAAGGGGATATGGGCTGGACTAGTTTTGAAGTGAGGGAAGCTCGCAGTAAAATTGAGTATGAAGAACGGCTGAGGAATATGGAGGAAAGTAAATGGGCTGGGAGAGTGTTCAGGTATCTGTACAGGCAAAACATTGATTCACAGTGGAGGAAAAGAACTAGGAAGCTTACCAGCAAGTATGCGGCCTGTGGGGTGGGCAACACAGCAACAAAGAAGGTCAAGCGGAAAGTCAGAGAGGCTGAATTAATCTCATGGGTGGCGGCAATGGAAAAGAAACCGGCCATGAGTAACTACTTAAGGGGAAAAACGAAATTAGGAAAGAAACCATTTATGATAACTCAAAGGGAAGCTCATTACTTTTCGAAGCGAGATCGGGATGCCTTAGAACACGCACGTATAAAGCGAGATATAAGAAGGAAGAAGAAGCATGTGCTTGCTGCGGTAAAGCTAGGGAAACGACGGAGCATATTTTATTAGAATGTGAAGACATCTATCCAGCGGTCGATTTAGGCACCACTGGCCTCCTTGAAGCCCTTGGGTTCAGCGGGAGCAGTGGTAAAGCAAACAGGTCCGCAATAGACATCAGTAAGAGGCGATTGGAGGATTGGTGGAAGAAAAGTAGGGAAACGACAAAGGACGGAGACGTACAAAAGCACAGTTCGCAATAGGGTATCAGAAAATTTGGACGTGGTAGTTCATAGTGTGTGTTTTTTTTTTCTCATGGGTTAACCTAGGTAGGATATTAGGCAGCATAGTAGCAAGAGCTTGGTGGCGCAAGCCACCGCCCCGTTCCAAAGGGGACGCTCATAACATCCATCCATCCATCCGTCATGCCAGCTGTGAAAACGCGGCCCCCCAACTCGGCTCGTCGCAGTCGTCCCAGCGAATCCTCCACGGTATGTCGGGTGATGTGTATAAGGTGAAGCTGCAACGATGTGCTGCAGCTAAGAAGCGGCGGCATGCGGAAGAAAGGGATGAAGAGCGGGAACAACGTTTAGCTAAACGGCGTGCATATTATGCAGCCAGGCGAATGCGTTCAACATCTCTTGATCTGGGTGCATCTTCAAGTGTCATGCATGCTCTCAATGATGACGCGACTTTGGCGACACCTGATCGTTCGAGAGCAAGCCTTATGGATGCTTTAAATGGCGACGAGACTGCATCTACACGCTCGATGAGCAGTATGGAACTCTACAACCTGAACAGAACATTGCTTTCGCAATCCACTAGGCTTAGCCAAGCTAAGCCTCTGGCAATTTTTTTGTGACGTTATCCAACTTTCTATAGTCAACTCAGAAGAGAAGCGTTCCGTCTTTCTTTTTGACGAAGACCACCGGCGACGACCAAGGGCTTTGGGATGGTTGTATGACGTCATCGTCAATCATTTCTTTCACTTGTGCATTAATCACGTTGCGCTATTTTGCCAATACGTGATAAGGCAGTTGTCGTATGGGACGATAATCGTCATACGTGATTATTCGGTGTCTCGTGATGAGCGCCTGGCGTACCTTAGAAGAAGATGCGAAGCACTCCTTGAACGGAAGTAGCAACTCACGCCACGCCTATCTGCTTTTTCGCCGAAAGGTCTAAATTGATGTGGATATTGCTGAATGTCTGATCTGGGTTGTCCTTTGTCTTGGACGGAAAGCATTAAGCAACGTCTGCTATGGGCTCAGCGAAAGCGATAGTACTACGACGAAATGGGTGGTGATGTTCCTAAATGAAATTCATCACGAGGAGCGCAGAACGTCCACCTAGAAGCATAATGCGACTGCGGGCTGCACATACACCACGAGTAAGCATAAGAGAGAAATTGCCCTCTGCAACAGCTTGGCAGTCACCCAAATCGTCACATACGACCGCTACCAGGACACTTGCGCGTGGTGGTAATGTTTCACTGCCGACGTAAACCTGAAGCGCGTTACGTCGGCAATTGTCGCGGCTGTTCGCTGCTCTTTCTGTCGAAAAAGTCATTGCGTGCTCCCGGAGGTCTATAATCGCACCATACTTTCGCAGAAAGTCGACGTCCAAGATTAGGTAGCGAGAACAATCGCGGAGTATAAGGCAGCTGGCTGGAAACGTAGACCCACGAATTTTTACGCTGACTGTGCACATGCTGTAAGAGTTGAGGAGGACTTTGGGATGAAAACTTGGGAGGTTTATCTACATTATTTGCAGTGAGACGACCGAGAAATCGACAGTCGTAGAAGTCATTACGGGCCGGCAGCAACTCGGACGCTGCGGCCCGTCGCAAGAAGCTCGAAAGAGATGAAATCAAGGAATGCCCTCGGTCTGTGTTTTTTAAGCCCTTCGGTGTCTCGAAGACACGTCACGTTCGGCCAATGGGCGAGCCCGCTCAGATGACGCCATTTTCGGCCAATGGTAGGCGCCCGTGCGATGGTGTCACACCCGGCGGAGAGGGTCGCTGCGTGGTCCCCAATTGTCCGAGGGCTTACTTCTCCTTGCGGTCTTGCCTTGCTGACTTGCAATGCGCCGTCACGATACGCGGATGGGGGTGACGCTGCCAGGCTTTCACGGTGCATTACAGCCGTCTTGCTTCGGGACCCACTTTACCTGCAACAGTGCCAGGCTCTCGCTTCACTTTCGGGAAGAGTCAAGCAGTGAATAGCTCCATCTGCGGCACACGAGGTGGGGGCCGCCAACTTGTTTGCACGTGCCGCGCCTCAGGAATGTGGTATCCGTGCTTCTGCGCTCCTTAATTAGCTGTGGTGCGATTCGATGTGGTCTGGTGAACTCGAAGCAGGCTCAGGAAACGATCCCGTATCTAACAATGCCCAACGGTGTTACGATATGCCCGCCAGCAGTACCAATTTGCGTTCCAGACCAAGGCGCGATAACTTGTCTATGTTCCGTCGCTAGTTTTCCGCACAAGATTAGGTAGTCGGCACCCGTGTCCAATAACACACTAATCTGGCGGCTGTCCAGCACAACAGGTATGTGTAGCGAGTCTGTCGCGGAGTTCGGCTGCTGTCGTCTTTGAATCGTGCAGAATAGACCGTGCTCGTGTCGATGGGAGGTCTTCGGAAGGGCGATTATCAGAGACCTGGCCCCCAAAGGTCGCTTCACTTAGTTTTCGCGGCGAGGGCTTGGCGATCGTTCCTGTGCTGCTATAGGAGGGCCTCTAGGAGCTGGGGAAGATCGCCTCGAGGACGGCGAGCGCGACTGCCGCCGCAGGAACAAGGACATGTTCTGCTGGCTCAGGTATTCTTCAATCGCCCTAGGCCTTTCGCCATATCTTGGCCTTGGTGAATCCGCGGCAAAACCTTGCAGTCCGAGGCGGCGGTATGGGCACTCCCGGTATAGGTGACCGGCATCTCCACAGAGATAGTACAGAAGCCTTCTGTCCGGGGTATGCCAAACGCCATATTTCCTTTCGAGTGGGCGCCAATCCTCCTTATGTAGGACCGGTTGCACTGATAGGAGCGGCGGCGCGTATGAGGCGGCATAAGACGTGGCGGGGACGAAATGGGTCTTAAAGGGGACAGGGACTCGCCCCAAAACTTCCGCTTACGACGGCCGCAGCAACTGTGCTGTCACAGGCGGCGCATTGCTCATTGCAACGGGACCTTTGATCACTTGCTGAACTTGATTTCTCATGAGGGCAGAAATGGAACCTAGCGTGGGCTGAAGCGGGCAGCTGAGCGTTCAAGCTCATCATGCACCACAGAGCGAATAAGGTCTCGGAGAACGTCCACGTTTCCAGAGGCAATCTAGTCCGTCAGTGAAGCAGCGTTCGTTCGCGTGCCTGTCATACGGAACTGAGCGCTGGTCCGAAGGTGAAGTACGGTTCAATTGCCTTTCATAGCAAGCTAAGCGCTGGTGTAACATCTTTTCCATCGTGATGGCTTCGGTGAAGAATTCAGCCACGGTCTTCGTCGTGCTTTGAACAAGGCCAGTAAATAGCTATTCTTTACCTCCCCGCATTAGATGGCGCAGATTCTTTTCCTCTGACATGGTCGGGTCCACCCGACGGACGAGGCGCGTCATATCCTTGACGTACGACGTCACGCTCTCATTCGGCAGATGAATGCGGGATTCGAGCGCATTTGGCTCGTTAGCGGCGGTCATCATTGGTGTAGGTCTTGAGCAAGGCACGGCTGAACTCGAGCCACGATTTGATCAGCCCTTCTCGGTTCTCGTACCACGTGTGAGCACCGTCCTTCAAGCTGAAGTAAACGTTTCTCAACTTCGCCGCGTCGCTCCATTCGTTTATCTCGGCAATGCACTCAAACTGAGCTAACCAGTCTTCTACATCCTCGAAGATATCCCCGTGGAACGCTTTCGGCACTCGGAGATTCCGCAGCAGGTACTGCGTTGCCATTGTGGCCGAACCTTGCATAATGGTCGGTAGAGACGTCAACGTTCCTTCCATAGCAGTCCGTGGGGGCATCGATGTTGTGGCTTGGCGATAGATGGTAAAGCTCCAGAGGCAATCTTCAGATTCTACTTCTGGCCCGGTGAACAGGTGTGTTCATTAGTATAGGACTGGTACTCCTGCTACCAGGAGGGGTTTATAACATCGGATGAACCATACCCCGCACCTCCACCAGTTTTGTCACGAAAAGACAATTGAAGATGTACCTGGTGTCAGCGAGGCATACAGTTGTACAAGATGGCGTGAAAAATCTCAAGCCGGCGTCCTCAGCCTCTACTTCTTTATCTTCAGCGCCCGCCTCTTGCCGAGAGCGCGTTGCAGTCCCAACTTCTTTCTCAGCGCTGGTTCGTGACACCTAGCGGCAATATTGTGACGGAGGTGAGATGCAGGATAAGGATGCATTTACAAAGAAAGCTAGGGGAAGAGAAGATATCTCGTGCAGCGCACGTGCAACCATCCTCATCGTCGTCTTCATCGCTGTAGCAAGTTGGCGTTCATTCATCTATCAATCGCTTCGTAACATCATCCTCCGGTGACAGAAGCGCCGACCTGACGCTTGCTACCAAGGTGAAAAGCTAGAAGAGCAATAGAGCTTCAGCCGGGAAACGTGAACAACATCAATTGGTAGCGACGAGGTTGACGAAGAAGGCCCAGTGGCATAATCTGGTAATTTACGTCACGGAGTTGACGCAGCACCTTCTAGGGCCCGGTGTGACGTGGGAGAAGCTTCATTTATAGGCGAACGCGGTGGCATGTCGACCATAGGAGGACCAGAGGACCAGCCATTTAGTGCACTCTTCTGTGTCGGCTGTCATACGAGGACTTTTGGGAGTCTTGCGAGGCGCAGAGTAGGTCGTGGGCAAGTTGGCGAGCTGCACGGGTTCGACCCACGACGTCGCTGGCGTATTCATTAGGCAAGTGAGGAGCCCCGGGAAGGAGAGCCTCGAATGCTAATGCATGATTTCGGCCAAACAGTAAATAAAACGGGAAATATCCAGTGTTGTCATGCCGTGTCGAACTGTACGTGAACGCAACAAATGGTAACGTGCTGTCCCAGTCCCGGTGATCAGGAGAAACATACATAGCCTGCATCTCAGCTAGCGTTCAGTTCAGGCGCTCGGCCAGTCCATTCGTCTGTATATGATAAGCGGTGGTGAGCCGTGTTCAGTGGCTCAGGCACGAAGAAGGTCATCTACCATTGGTGAGAGGAAGCAACTGCCGCGATCGATGAGGAGCTGCCGAGGGGGTGCCATTATGTAGAGTTACGTTGGGGAGTAGAGAGTCAGCGGCGTCGGTAAAGAGCTTCATGCAATGCCCAGGTGATTGAGAAACGTGTGGCGTAATCTGTCGCCACCTCAACCAATTTATTTCTCGAAATGGAAGTAGCCAAAGGGCCTAGAAGTTCAAGACCAACACGGAACAATGGCTCTGCAGGGATATCAATCGGTTATAGCTGGCCAACAGGCAGCGCTAAAGGGTGCTCGCTGCGTTGGCAGCGCTCACAACCAGCGACGTAGCGGCGCACAGAGCGGTATATGCTATGCCATAATAACCGGCGCTGGGTGCGCGCGCATGTACGCGAGACACCTACGCGACCAGCAGTGGGTACGTCGTGAAGCTGTTGAAGAACGCTGGAACGTAGATGGCGAGGTAGGACAAGCACAAGCTCTGGGCCATCTCAGCTGAGATTACGATGATCCAAGCCGAGGAAGCGGCCATAGCCCTCGCGCTTTCCCAAACACAGGTTGAAGTGACAGTGACCGACTCTCAACAGGCGTGCCGCAACATTGCTAGCGGCAGAATTTATAACACTACGCCCCGGATCATCAATCGAAAACCGCCAACGAGATCAGTCATGATCATCTGGGGGCCAGCTCATCAAGGCATTCCGGGCAACGAAGTCGCTAACCACGTGGCTTGAGATCTGACCCACCGAGTCGACGCCGAGGAATCTGAACCCGAGCGCATGCACCCTCTAGTCTCGTACCAAGACATCACACAACGCTACAAGCTAACCCGCAGAACATATGCACCCCCACTCAAGTCACTACCTAGAGAGCAGGAGCGATTCCTCCGAGCTCAAGGGTAATACAGTCCCCCACCCAACCAGAAATTACCTCATAGAGCCTACACAATTCTCTCCGCAATGCCAGTGGACAAGCGGCTGTGAGAGTGATGTCACGTACCATGCCAGATTGATGGACTCCAACGAACGATGTGTGTGTGCTGTGCTATGTGCTCTCTCTCCCTCTCCCTCTTCCCCATCTTTAATCTCCCACATCCCTCTCCCATGCGTAGGGTAGCAAAACGGTTAAGCTAAACTGGTTAACCTCCCTACCTTTTCTTCTCCACTTTTTCCTTCCTTCCTTCCTTCCTTCCTTCCTTCCTTCCTTCCTTCCTTCCTTCCTTCCTTCCTTCCTTCCTTCTCCGCAATGCCGCTTCTGCGCAGAGCCCGGGTCCCTCAGGCACACAGTAGGGGGCGGCAGAGCGGCACCATTAAATCCTCCGAACCCTTACCCCACTAACGAGCTTTGGGAGAGAGCCTTGGTCAGCTCCGGCCTCGAGGATCAGCAACGGCTGATTGCGAGGGCCCAGGATGCGGCCCGAGCTCAAGGAATTCTGGGATTAAGACGCTTCTCGAAAGCTGCATTCACCCAATAAAAATGTTTATTCTTTCTCTCTCTCCAGAGATTGATACCGTCCTCAATATAGCTCAAGAAGATCTCGGCTGGTTGTTGCTCTCATTGACCGAAGTATTGCCCGGCACGAAGCTTTCGCAAGGCAAGTTGGCCGATAACTTCGCACAGGTTTTGTTAAATTTGGTCTATGTCGTAAAGGATGCCTCGTGTTACGGATCCACTGTTTAAGGCCGAACCACACGATGGACCAAATTGCTCTTTCGGACCGTGGTCCGAGCATCACGTGATAGGATGTCACCAGTTCGTGCGGACCGCCGTTAGCCCACGCATGACCGCGGCCATCGCAGTTCAACAAATCACCGAGGCTTTTCTCGCTTCAGTTTTAGTGGCGGACTGCATGCAAACCGCAGTGATTCTGGCGTAGCTAACGATTGTTGTCCGGCAACAGAATGTCTTCAGCCAAATGCAATTTGATTTCCGCTCAGAAAAAGCCAGTTGTTTCATGTCCACCGTCTGCCTACACGTGCGTGCAGCAGATATATTATTTAAACACCATATACTCTTCGATTTACGAGGTTTTTTATTTTGTTTCCCTCGTTGAGCCGTTCCCGGCTTTGTGGGACTCCAGCCGGAATGATTACAATGATAACGCCAAAAAGCGTTAGTGTAGCTGGTTGGTCTGCTCTGCCGTCTGCTATGGCGGACCGCCGTGTGGATGTGCTCTGCGCCGGACCGGACCGCGGCGGGCCATGATGTCACATCACGTGACCGATTAGCCTGCAGACTCTGTCCGTCGTGTAGCGACATGTGCTAGATAAAAGTTAAGGTTGGTGAGCATGGTCAGCCCATCCTGTTTTTTCTGACCGCCCACCTATTCGTAGGACGAAATCCAGTTGTTGACGTCAGTGTTGGTAGTGCCTCTGAACGCAATTGGTTCACGCTGACGAACTGCGCTGCAGGGGCCTGGACCAGTTAATTAATTACGAGTAGGTCGCTCACAGGCCTTCGCAAGCGTGGTGGCGGCAGTGGTGGCGAGAAGAGTGCGGCTGCGTAGTTCCATGACGAGCTGGATGGGACCCGCGTACCTCCCCCAAATTCTGCAGCGTTTATTGACTGCAGGTATCCGTAAGCACAGTGACGTAGGGTAGAGCGCGGAGCCCCAGAGCAGTCGTTGAGGCCCAGGTAAGCGCAAGCGTGAGCTGCAGCCCTGACGCGTCAATCCCCTTCCACTTCACCTGACAAGGTGCAGGAGCGATGCTAGAGCTTTCTTCTTCATTAGAAAGTAAAGAAATGAATAATAATAATGCTTCGAGAGGCAAGGTCGAACAAGCAGCCCCACATTGTATCCAATGTCAGGGGTATTTAACCAATAGGACAAAGTCCCGATACATGTGTGTTTCATTGCGGTGGAAATTATATGAACACTTCACGCGAATTTCCACCGCCGTCGTTGGCATCGGCGTCGGCGCCGCCGAGATGTTCCGTATAAACTCCAAGTGCTGCAAGATCGTTGCCACGCATGTTACGCTGTAGGTGCGAGTGAAATTGTCCGAGTGAGCCGGTAAGGCTGGTGGCTTGATCTCACGCGCGCAAGGAAACGGGAGCAGAGCAGGGGCGTTCTACTCCCGCCGTGGCTCCGTATGGCGCAGTTGAGCGCATCTGCGTGTGTGCTACAATGACAGGTGTACTTATTTACCCTTTTCTGGTGGACGACTTTTCACACGCTAGCAACTCAAAGTTATCGCTCAATGCAACACGCGCCTTTAGGATTTGGAACTTACTCGAATGGTATTGTTCATTCCATCTGTTGTATATGTTGTTGCAGAGCACTGTGCAATCAGAATAGGTTCGCGACCCGAATTTCGACTACTTTCTGGAAGAAACATGGTCCTCAGTGGTTATCGTGGAAGCTTCGACTAGTCTTGCAAAAAAAGCCGATGCGCTTGACACACAGATCCCAATTCGACGATCGCCGACTATTGTTGCGCTTCGAGTTTCACTGGCTCTTGTAAGGACAGGCTTGCCCATTAAGCAGTTAGTTTTCATAATTTACAGTTTCGCTACTACGTTCTTTGCCGCCACTAGAACGTGACATCTCATGGAGGTGCTTTTCGTCTAACCGTATGCCTAGTGGAAAGCATAAAGCGTACGCACCCATCACTACCTAAAATCGAACTAGCCGCAGGCTAAACACTTTGCCCTGGGATATTGTGATTATACGCTAAACGACCGAGAAGTTCATAGCCAAGTCAACTACCACCATGACAGATGGAGCATTGCCTGCAGTCGTCGTAACACAAAAACCCAGGGAGCCGTGTATATTCTGTTGAGCTTCATACGACAACGCAGAAAGCTGGCTTACAGCCTTCGAAAGGGTTTCAAGCTTTAACACCCGGAACTCTGAGAAGCTGCGCCATGCACTCTTCTCCTCGAAGGACACCGCTGAGACTTCGTTTGCCAACCGGCAGGATACACCAACAGCCTGGGAACTGTTTGAAAGCGACGTACTGGAAAGGGTTTTGTGCGTAGGTCAAAAATAGAGGGACGAACTACTACTGGAAGCCAGAGTGCAGCTGCCCAAGGAGACCGTCGCAATCTTCAGCGAAAACATCAGCCATCTTTTGCGGCGTGCCTGATGTAAATGTCCGAGGAGAAAACGGATCCGAAACCCGCCAATGACCGTAGCTGAGTTTTTGACAGAGTCAACCACAATTGGGAATACTCTGCAATTGCGCACTATGCATTATTCCCACCAAATAATCCCGTCGTAGTGCCAAATTCAGACACCGGTCTCCAAGGAATGCCGAGAGACCATCAGGGCGATTGTGGGGAAAGAACTGCACAATATTGCCACGGCCTACTGGAGACAAGAGCGGAGAGCGGTATTTAATTGAGAGAATTAGGGCAAGCGCTCAGTCCAGGCTTCTTCTGTAGCGCCTTGCTTGCACACCCGAGGTCGTCGTCTTCATCGTCAACATGGTTGGGCACAGATGGGGTCGCGGCATTTGCCCCCCTCCAAAAGGAGCATCGTCCCGATGCTCGGCGGGTAGCATCCGGTGTCCAGCAAACCAAAGTGTGTCCACGTCACTCAGAAAAATAAGGTTTCATGTGCACCACATGCACAGTCTCAGGCAGGTCCTGACGGCGCCTCGAGCAGGATGGGCTGTCAGGAACGACTTCATAGTTGGCATCGCTAAGGCGTCGTAGAAATTTGTACGGTCCGAAGTATCGGCGCAGAAGTTTCTCCACGATGCCTCGGCGGCGTACTGGAGCCCAAACCCAGACTCTGGCCGGGCTGGTAGACGACGTATCGATGGTGTTGATTGTAACGTCGGGCATCACAGTCTTGCTGGCTAGCTATGCGAACGCGCGCGAGCTGTGTTGCTTCTTCGGCGCGCTCTGTAAAATCTGCGGCGTCAGTCTCGGAATCGCTGGAATCATGAGGAAGCATAGCCTCCAGCATTGTAGTCACTTCTCAACCGTGGAGGAGACTGAATGGTGTCATTCTTGTTGTTTCTTGACGAGCCGTATTATAAATAATTGTTACTTAGGGTAATATTTGGTCCCAAGTCTTGTGTTCAACATCGACATACATACGCAGCATGTCTGCGAGAGTCTTGTTGAGGCGCTCCATAAGTCCATTGCTTTGCGGGTGATAGGCTGTCGTCCTTCTGTGTGCCGTGCCACTAAGGGTGAGTACAGTTCGCAAAAGTTCAGCCGCGAACCCGGTTCCCCTGTCGGTTACGATGACCGCTGGAGCACCGTGCCTCAGGACCACGTTTTCGATGAAGAACTGTGCGGCCTCGCCTACTGTGCTGCTAGGAAGTGCCTAGTTTTCAGCATATCGTGTGAGGTAAGCTGTCGCGACTATAATCCACTTATTTCCGGCAGCAGATATTCGGAATGGGCCCAAAAGGTCCATGCCAATTTGTGCAAATGGTGTTTCCGGCACTGGAACGGGATGTAATAGTCCGGAAGGTTTCGTAGGTGGCTCAATTCGTCGCTGACAGTCAAGGCACGTTCGAACGTAGTGCTTCACCTGTGCTGCGAGCCGTTGCCAGTAATACTTCTCTTTGATCCGTGCTAATGTTCTTGCGTAGGCTAAGTTACCTGAGGTAGCTTCATCGTGACAGGCCTGCAAAATTTCATTGCGGAGAGTTCTAGGGACGACTAGTAGATATCTCTTCCCTGTTGAAGAGAAGTTTCTCCTAAAAAGAACGCTGTTGCGTAGGCAAAATGATGACAGGTGTCTTCAGAATAATCTGGGCTTGTTTGTGGTGCGGCCTTCTAAGAAATCAATTGGTGATGCAAGCTCCTGGTCCTCTTGCCATTGTTGAGAGATGGTGGCAGCATCAACAACTCCTAAAAAGCCTCCGGATTCGTCATCGTTTCCGCCTGACGACTCGATCGGAGATCTGAAAAGGCAGTCAGCGTCTAAGTGCTGCCTTCCGGATTTGTAGACCATTGTGATGTCGTACTCTTGAAGCCGTAGGCTCCAGCGTGCTAAACGTGCAGATGAATCTTTCATGTTGGCCAACCAACAGAGAGAATGGTGGTCACTTATAACTTAAAATAGGCGGCCGTATATGCACGGGCGGAACTTGGTAACTGCCCATAGTACAGCCAAGCATTCCTTCTCTGTGGTTGAGTAGTTTCACTCGGCACGGGACAATGTTCTGCTCGCGTAAGCGATCACTTGCTCAGTGCCGTCTTGCCGCCGAATAAGGACGGCGCCAAGACATACGTTGCTGGCATCGGTGTGAATCATTGTCGGCGCATCCACGTCAAAGTGCGGAAGAAGAGGCGGAGTTTGTAAACGGTGCTGCAACTCGTTAAATGCCGCCTCCTGCTCCTAGCCCCACACAAACGTGACATCTTCTCTGGTTAAGCAGGTGAACAGTGAGGCGATGCGTGCAAAACTCGCAATAAATCGCCTGTAATATGCGCATAGGCCCAGGAAGCCTCTTACTTCCTTTTTGTTTGACGTAGTACTTCTGCGGAAACCCGCAAGGTGGAGAGAAGTTAATAAAGGGAAAATCAGACATCCACCCGATCGTAGCAACTCTGAGGCTTTTCTTTCGACTAACCCGTATGGGTTTCCTTTGTAGCAGTTGCTACGATCGGGTGGATGTCTGATTTTCCCTTTATTAATGCCTTTTTGTCTGTGGGCCTTGAAAACTGTGCGACGGCTGCGATTTTCTCAGGATCAGGTCTGACACTTGAGTGACTTACTCCGTGGCCCCAAAACAATAGTTCTTCATAGTCAAAGTGGCACTTTTCAGGTTTTAAGGTAAGCCCAGCGGACCGTATGGCTTGAAGAACCGGCCGTAGCCGTCTGACATGTTCATCAAACCTGGCAGAATAGACAATGGCATTTTCTAGGTAGACTAACGAAGTCTTCCACTTAAGGTCTGAGCGAACAGTGTCCATTAGTCTTTGAGACCTGGCTGCGGTTGAACACAAACCAAAAGGGAGAACTTTGCATTCATGGAGCCCATCAGACGTTACAATGGCAGTCTTTTCGCGATCCCGCTCATGGACTTCTATTTGCCAGTATCCACTTTTTAAGTCGATCGATGAGAAGCACCGTGCATGCTGTAACCTGTCGAGGGAATCGTTGAAGAAAAATTAAATTATGGGGTTTTACGTGTCAAAACCACTTTCTAATTATGAGGCACGCCGTAGTGGAGGACTCCAGAAACTTCTACCACCTGGGGTTCTTTAACGTGCACCTAAATCTAAGTACACGGGTACTTTCGCATTTCGCCCCCATCGAAATGCGGCCGCCGTGGCCGGGATTCCATCCCGCGACCTCATGCTCAGCAGCCCAACACCATAGCCACTGAGCAACCACGGCGGGTCGAGGGAATCATCGATGCGTGGTAAGGGATACACATCTTTGTTTTTTTAACCCGATTGAGCTTGCGATAATCGATACAAAACCGCAGGCTACCATCCTTATTCTTAATGGGTACCACGGGCGATGCCCAAGGGCTTTTTGACGGCTGGATGACATCATGTTCTAGCTTTTTCTTACTTTGCTGTATTGCTTCACGCTCTTTCTCAGCCACGCGATACGGATGCTGTCGGAAGGGTATTGCTGTTGCCTCCGTAATGATGCGGTGTTTCGTCAGTGATGTTGGACGCACTCGGGACGTTGTAGATAAGCAGCCCTTAAAATCGTCAAGCAGTTCCCTGAGACTTTGCGTCTGTTGCGGCGCTAAACCTGGGTCAATGTTGACCACGGGTGCATGTGGTATCGCATCGGTGGTCGATTCCTTTTGTACAGCAAAGCAGTGTTGAATGCGGTCAATTTCATCAATGTATGCCACAGCGGCGCCTTTACTGATATGCCGGCGTTCATTGGTGAAATTTCTCAGAAGTACTTCTGTGCGACCACCGATTAGGCTGACAATACCGCGAGTGATGACAACACATTGATGGAACAGAAGTGCAGTTAGTTCGGCTACACCATCCTTGTTAAACTGTTCTCCGCAACCAACGGAGACAAGACTGCACGATAGTGGTGGTATGCAGACGTCCGTCGTCGGCGACACGTAACGATGTACGTTGATGCTCTTCGTCGTGGCTCGTCTCTGGACTAGTTGACAAGGTTACCTCGCTGTGCCGTATGTTAACCACGGCGGCGTACTCTCGAACAAAGTCCATTCCAAGGATGAGTGATCTGCAAGACTCTTTTAAAAGCATAAAAGTGGCGACAAAAGCTGTATTTCCTATCTGGAGTCGTGCAGTACATTTTCCTCTAGGTGTCATTATCTCGCCCCCGGCATTTCGAATATAAGGGCCCGTCCATTGCATTTTGACTTTCTTAAGCCGGTCTGCCAAGTGCGAACTCATTATCGAAAAGTCTGCGCCAGTATCAACTAAAGCTGTCCCGTCGTGCCCATCAATCCTTAAGAGTAGGTCGGCACTCACAAATTCGTTGACCTCCGGGTTGCTCTACTCGTTTTTCTGTAACTTTGGGGGACTTTCGGCGGTTTCACGACTTGCAACTTTCCCCCCCGGAGGTCACCGATTTCAGTTTCCCCGCCGTGGGCTTGGAGAGCGGCCTCTCAGCACATCGGCAAAACTGCGACGGTTCGGCGAAGAATAATGCAACGGAGATGGCGAGCGTGACCGGAGATTAGCTGAGCTGCCTTGTTCCCGAGTGACACTGTCGTCGAAGCGTCGATGTCTCTCTGGAAACTGTCGTGCAGCGGCAGGTGACATTTCCTGGATGCAACCCTGGCGATGAGGGCAAAAACGATAAATGTGCCCTGGTTCGCCACATTGAAAAGACAATGGTCGGAGATCAGCGGTGCGCCATACGTCGGTCCTGCGAAGCTGGGGTCGCCTGCAATGCTTCCTCTGTATCCATGCAGCAATAGGTGGCCGCTGGTGGTACTGCTGTACTGGCACGTTAGATCGCGGGCGACCAACGGCGTCGGCGTAGCTGTATGGGCGTGGCTCGAAGCGTGGCTAAGGACACGGTTCAGGGAGTGGCTCAGGTGATGCAAATGTTTGTCGGATTTCTTGGCGGACAAGTTAAGTGACCGAAGCAACAGTGAACTCCTTCGGTGTCGCAGTTTGCTTCGCAGTCTCCTCGCGCACAATGTCTCTTATTAGTTCACGCAGCGACGTCTCGGCTGTGACTGTCAGTAGTGCGGCTCCTGCAGGTGCATCGTTAGTCAGGCTTTCGTATTGCCGGCAACACTGCTGTAGCGCCTGATCGATTGCTGTGGCTTCCTTAATGAACTCTTCCACTGTTGTAGGCGGATTACGCATGACACAAGCGAATAGATGTTCTTTGACGCCGCGCATGAGATAGATCAGCTTCTACGAATCAGGCATGTTGGGATCCGCGCTGGAAACGAACGAGACGTGCCCTCGGCAAACATCTAAACACTTTCGTTGGGCTTGTGAATGCGCAACTCGAGAAGGCGTTGTGCATTATCTCGGCGATCAGTGCTTCCGAAGGTGTCAAGTAGCCGACGACGAAATTCGTCCCACGTTGTCAAATGTGCGTGGCGATTTTGGAACCACGTCCTTGCGCTACCTTCAAGAGCGCAGTAATGATTGGCAAGCTTCTTGTCCGGACGCCACTGATTGACCTTAGCTACGCGTTCGTACTTGTCCAGCCAGTCTTCGGCGTCTTCATACGTGTCACCGTGGAAGCTAGTGGGGACTAGATCGTTTTGAACAATTACCTGTGTTGGACTTGCAAGCGCCATTTCCTGAGTGGGAGAGGTCGCTGACAAAGTTCCTTGGAAAAGGCAGAATTCCGGGCACATACCTTTCAGGCGGCGGCTTGCGCGGTGCACAGGTGTCTCGACGCGTTTATGATGCCTCGAAGGCTTGGATGCAGGGTTACTCGCAGGAGTCTTCTCTATCATTAGGTGATGATTCGATACCCAGCACGTCCACCAGTGTCACGGCTCACTGGAGAAAAGAGCGGAGAATGGTATTTAATTGAGAGAATTAGAGCAAGCGCTCAGTCCAGGCTTCCTCTGTAGCGCCTCGCTTGCACCCACGAGGTCTTCGTCTTCATCGTCAACATGGTTGGGCACAGACGGCGTCGCGGCAATATGCAGGTGGCCTTTGCCACTCATATAGTTAAAGAACTTCGACGACGGTCATTTCGAGTTTCTGAAGTGCAGTCCAAGAGAAAAGGATAAATAAATACATGTGCCAATATGGTTCTTGGTCTGTATGCCTACTCTAAATACTTTCCCAAGAACATTTCTAGCATTGTCGCGTCTCTGACTCTTCTCTATGAATACCACGTCTAGTTTAAGCGGGAAGAACTTAAAGTCAAGGCAGTTCCTGCAGTCGCCACGAGTACTCACCCACGTCAATGAAGACGCCGATACCGAAATCGAATCGACACAAGCAGTGCATGCCTCATCGCTGTTGTTCCTAAGAGGAAACACTGACTTGAAAGCATTACAATTTGCGCAAGCCGCTTGCAGTCAGAAGCGGAATTCAATTACTGCCCCACGTAATATGAATGCCTTGCCATAATCTCGCTAACACTATATTTTGTCCTTACCCGCGTGGCACGCCGTTCAAAGTGCTCAGTGGACCACAAGGCACTGTATTGAGAGCCAAGTTAAAGGACAGTTAAGGGCGCCTTGCATGCTGTAGCCTCCGACTTCAAGACTTCCACATTACCGTAATATATAAGTCCGGACGAAAGTACTGATGCCGGATGCCTCTCCCGCGCTCCTAAACTCTAAAAAAGTTTGGAATAGCTTTGCACTAGTGCAACGAAGACTTGGCGAACAGCGAAGCGGGTTACCCCACCTAGGTTATTCTTGGTTTGGCTATGTTGATGCTTGGTGACTCAGCCAAGTTTTCTGCGTCCGTCGACACCTCGCATGGATTTCCGAACTTGCCGCTGGAACTTCTCCGTGACCCGCAGGCGCGGATCGTTTTGTCGAGGCGTCTAGTTGCACGCACGCTTTTACTCGGTAACGTGAGCTCCCAACTCTGAATCTTCTGCAACTCGCTGACGATTCGCCGCCGCTTCATCTGCGTGATATTCGGGAGTGGACCGAAGTCGTCGCATCGGCTCTCGAGTAGCGGTGAGGTGGCTTTCGCACCGCGCTTCCTTTTTTAGGGAGCGACGCTTTTCTTTTCTCGCCCCAAATCTCGCTTCGTCGGAGAACCGGCTGCTATGCCGACGCGGCAGCCGAGCGGAGCTGCTTTTATGCTCCGTGGTGACGTCACGGAGAACATCCGCATCTGCACATGAGCGGCTTCCGTACGGCGCGGCGAGGAAGCTACTGTGAGGTGATGCCGGCGCGCGGGATGACGTCATCGCTCGGCGAGGTTTAACGGTGCACGTCCGCCGGCGTAACTACCAGCTTAAGCAGCATCTCTGTTTAAACGCCAGAAAGGTATGCCCCCGTCCGGTATTTTGAATTCACGAATGGCATGCTCGTTATGAGCCGGACAGAGCATTCTGGACAGGAAAATATCAAGCGCAGCGTTTTTAAGAAAGGAAATGCAAGCGGGACACATGACGATTATTGTTGTGTGGCAGATATACGCCCCAAAGAGGAGTGCAACTGTTTTTAGTGTAATCAACTGCCGCCGCAACATCAACAGGATGACGACTCTTATCAGGTACAATAGGCACCGACGACTTCGCCGAAGAGCAGCGAGCAGACAAGTCAAGATGTTCTGACAAGACGCCTTGTCGTGTTCTTAGAATGGAAGACCGACTTTGTCCCCAGGGTATTAGGGCAGAGCTTTTCCTCGTTTTTGTTGAAAAACTCTGTCCTCGTAAAGGAAAGCTTCATCCCAGTCCACGGACGAAGGTGCGAGCAGTGGAGCACCTCTAATAGGCTCCGTCTTTCTTCAACCTTCCTGGCAAAATTCTGACTTCTAGAACCCAAACACCATTTGAATCGACTCCGCGAAGATATCAGCTCTCCGTAGAGGTCACTCTCGTCGTTTTGACGCAAAGGAAGTAGCTTTCTCGGCGATTTTCTTACGAGGCCATGCCGCCGCCTCGCTAACCCTAACGACGAGCTATCGGCTCGCTTAGCGACCGTGCATCTCAGATGCGACCGTTATTTATTTTTGTTGTTCGAACCTAGCCTTATCGTCATGGATGTCGTTGAAGTCGAAGGGACAGAGATTGACCGCCCCCCCCCGCCCCCACCGAATTCGGATGGTCTCTTTGCCACTAGCACAAGCAACGCCAGCACCAATCCACTCAGCCGGCACATGTCGCTACCACGCAGTCGCAGCACGGCCTACTGCGACTCTCCCATCGCTCCCGTGCTTCAAAATCGCCCAGAATACCTACAGACGTTAAAGTCCACCTTCGCCTGCAAGTCGACTCTAATGCCGCCATAATAGGGGAAGCGTAAATCCGTCACCCCATTCTTGCTGCTACAGGCCTCACTCCTACCGATACCGCAGAGGATACCAATAGGAATACAGTGGAAAAGGATGGACAGGTGCGCTATTTGGTAATGCATTCTCATAAAAATGTAGAGCGCTAAAAAGGCAAAGGATATAGGAGAAGAAACACACACTACACGCGCTGTGTGTGTGTGTTTCTTCTTTTACGTCCTTTGTGTTTTTAGCGTTCTAAGTTTTCATTATGATACCTATAGGACCGAATCTGCATGTAATATTGCCTTGGCCTGCCCCTTTAAAATGCACAATGCTGAGTACTAGGGAACGATCACATCCCTTCAGATCGGAGGCAAGAACTACCCTGCCGCAGCCTGCACTACCTCCCCGAACGACACAACTAAAGGGGCCATCCCCAAGATCCCACCATACGACGCTCATAAAGCCATCACGACCAGCCCAATTACCAACGTAACTCTTCTATACTGCAATCTCGTGGGATTGGAAAGACCAACTCGGTGCTCATTGTTTTCGACGGACAAGTCCCGTTTTAAGACCACTACCGAGGCGCCGACTAAAAATCTTATACCCACGAGAGCAAAGCCTAATTCTGCACACTCCGCGGGTCAGTCCAACATCGCGCCGACGTTTGCTCGGCCCCACGCCGCAGCCCGTGTGTCACATGCTACCAAGAAGACCCTCAAACCGACCACGCCTACCAGCTATAATGTTCCCTTTGTGGCCTCGGTCACCTGATTGGCGTCAAGGTCTGTGCCTGGTGCTACATTACCCCTCCGCTCTTCGTACAGTGGTGCCAAGCAGAAACTCTACATCGCACCACGGCACAAGCAGTCAACCCTCCCTTCTCGCCTGAGCAGCGCTTGGGAGATCCCTCTACGTCATCACGAAGTGGTTTCTGCATTCGCTTCCAGAGCTCGTTGGAGGATCAGCTCCCGAAACCGCGCACAACTCCATCAAGATGCAACACCACATCGGAACAAGCTTCCACGGAACCCTCCCAGGTAAGCTGAACAGCCGTGTCCTCTCCCTCTAACGTCTCTACACACACACACCCCTCGCCTCGCCGAACCCCCACCCCAGCCGTCGACTTCGTCCGCAGACAATTCATCACTGCAACTAGTCATGCAGGAACTTAAGGCTCTTTGCTCCAAAATATCGGTCCTTAGGCGCGAGAACACGTTCTGTCAGCAGCTGCTAAGAGTGTACTAGAACAGTACACCCGATACCTAACAATGATCTCCCTCTTCATTTGCCTAAGCGCCGTGCTCCAGAACGCGATGGCTCCGTGGACACCACTACTTCCACCCAGTCAGCAAGTGCAGTCCGTGCAACTGTTGAAGATTGTTTGCAAGGGGCTATAGCCTAGCCCATTGCCACTGCGACTCAAATGCTCAAAGCAGCTCATGACCACCAACATTCAGAGCTCGCCCACAATATCCTAACTTCTACAATGAAACTAAAACGACGTATGACAGACGTTGAGGAACGGTCTGACACGTCCAAAGTAGTCATATTGAAGAAGTCGCACTCATGCATGGACGATACCTTGGCCTCTGAACATGCTATGTACGGCATTTGGCCGAGGAACTGCCGCGGATACTCACGGAAACGAGGAGTCCTAAGACAGCGTCTACCGATACCTTTGTCACAGGTCCCACCCGATGTCATCCGCCTTCAAGGTCGCACGACGACGGCAAAACTCACCAGTTATGCGGCCTACCACTTCCACGCCCACACTACCAATCATCAGACATCTCTCACCACACTCGTCTAAAGCAACATTACGGTGATACTGCACGACCCCTTTCCGCACAGCCCTCCGCGTTTTTTCCTCAAAATTATCCCGCCTCAGCGCAAGAACTCCTCCAGTCTATTTATCCTCGTTATGTACAGCAGTCCCAATCACATCGCTTCTACCGCCTTCTGCAGGTAGTGGATCATTTTGCCCGCTCTTCCATCGTTTTCGAGGGAGACGTTAATGCCCACGCAGTTGCTCGGAGATACCCCTGCGAGAGACGCAAAGGCCGCAAGCTCTGCGCAGACATCAAGCAACTCTGATACGCCGCCCTCACTGATCCTGCCCACCACCCGCACACTGTCAACAGTACGTCCAGAGATACCACGCTGGATCTAACCCTCACCAAGCGTATTCCTGCGGCAGATTGGTAGGATACCGGACATACTCTGGGCAGTGACCACTTTGCCTCTAGACTTAGATCACGGCCGGTCCGAATAGACGGGTTAGACGGCCGCTTGGTCTCATGGACTGGGATGCCATAGGACATGGCGCACGCAGCGCACCCTGCCGGACGGCCCTAATCCCACTATTGAGGTCTGGATAGCCGGTTTGTTGGAGGACGTCCAGAAAACGATCAATACTGTCTCTGAAGAGGCTGGCCTAGCCCAACTAGAAAATCGTCTCCTGCATGTGTAAGAGGCCCTCGATGGACTTCAAAGGCGATAGCAGAATCAGAAACTCAACCACCAGCTCTGAAAACGCATCGCGGTACTCAACCGGCATATCGAGCACTATGTGCATCTGCTCATCAAGCAGCAATGACATACTGTATGCGACAGTATGCGACGGCAACCTACCCTCCATAATACCTGGAATACCATCCAAAATCTCCTCGACGATCGCACCTATAAAAGTGCACAACAGCTGAATCAACCGAAACTACTACTTCTGGCCCCGGGCTCCGGTAATCAATTATTGCGGAACTTAACCGTCAAGTACATTGGTACTCAACCATTTCAACAGCAACTGCCCTACAAAGACCAGAACAACGTTGAGATGGATGCCCCCGTTACCTTTGCGGAGCTGCAGGCAGTGGTTCACACCTTAATCCCCAACTACACCTGCACGGATGACGCCTCCCTCGCGGCCCTCCTGCATCACGTGAATGCGGTATGGGAATCCGATTCTTAACGTCATCCTGGAAGTGTGCCGAAATTGTACTAATTTCTAAACCGAGCAAACTGCTGCATTTAGACAATATGCGCCCCATCGCCCTCACGCCATGTCGGGTGAAAGTCATGGAACACACTAATCTTCAAAGGCTTACTGCACACTTATACAAGCGTAACTACCCCCGGACGATTTGGCTTCTGCCCACAGCTATCTACGCAAAACATTATGCTTCAGCTATATCACCAAATCATAGGTCCTTATCAAGGCCCTCAACTCGACACAGAAGCCATCCTTGGTTGGGTCCTTGAAAAAGCTTTCGACAACAACGTCAAACACAACGCCATATTGGAGGCGCCATCACATTTGCACGTCGGCTACAACATGTACCGCTATGTGGTAGATTTCCTGCCTAGTCGTGCAGCCATTCCAACCATCTAAGGCCTCAAATCGGACGTGATATCGCTAGGGAGTAAGGTTACACTGCAAGGGTCAGCATACACTCTCCCATACTTTTCAGTGTCGCACTCCTCGGACTCCTGGAATGCCTCATTACCATTCTCCGCCTCCATCACAGTCTCTATGCGGACATTACATTGTCGACCACAGAAGGTAGTGATAGCGACATTCAAGCAACCCTACGAGCATCCATGGATACATTGACGGCATGCATTGAATCACGCGATCTTTCCTGCTCTTCGCCTAAATCCGAACTGCTCATACTCGAGGCTTCTCATCGGCACCACCCGTCAGAACCTCACTCTCCATCCATTGACCTGGCAGCCCCACAGCGCGCCTTTCCCTCGCGTTCCAGTCTTCTGAGCCCTTGGGCTCCGTACCCAGCAAAACCACATGAATACTGCAGCTTTACATCATCTTAGCAACCACGCTCTACAAGGCGTGCTTATCTCATACTGGTATTATCTAAACTGGTATTAAAGAGGACAACATTCTTCGGCTAGTCCGGGCCTTCATGATCAGTCGCATCACATATGCTGTGCCCTTCTTATGCCTCTCACATTCTGAGAAACACAACATTGATATCATCATCAGGGAACATACAAACAAGTACTCCACGTTCCGCCCAACACCGCCAATGTGAAGCTGGCTGAATTGGGGCTCCATAAAACTCTGCGACCTCATCGAAGCTCAGCGCCTAGCTCACTACGAAGGCCTCTTCCACACTACGAAATGACGCCAAGTCCTCAGTAACCTGAGCATCTTTACATCAAGCAGGTTGCAGTCAAGCTCCCCATACCGCCGGACATTCGCGACACTTTCCTGATTCTCCCTCTCCTGAAGAACATGCACCCCGACCACTATAAAGCACCTCGCACCGCATGGGCTTGGCAACTCGGCAATAGGTATGAGGGCGCTTGGCACGTATCTTATGTCGACGCCGCGTACTAACCAACCCACTTGCCGTGGTCGCGGGCTCGAAACTAGATATTACAAAGACCAGCTGCATACGAAGCATTCATCCTGAAGAAGGCGAAGAGGCTTCTATAGCTCTCGCTATGCTTCGAATACTGCATCGTGCATCACCGACTCCAAGATAGCCCTACGTGACTATACCAGGCGGCTCATCTTGTCCCAAGCGTACCGCATTCCCACAGGCACACACCCCTCCTGTCGCCGCAGCGTCCACCTTATCTGGGCCCTGAGCCACGCCCGTCTTACCGAAAACAAAGCCGCGCAAGACTCCGACCGAGCAAGCATCCACCGGGCACATTACTCCCCTTCAGGCCAGCAGTTTTCCGGATGTCCTGAGCTTCCGCAAGCCCCTAAGCACGAAGCCGTAGTGTCCTGGCGCAGCCACGCGAGCGAGCGTATGATCAGCTATCGCAAGATAAATCAATCAATCAATCAATCAATCAATCAATCAATCAATCAATCAATCAATCAATCAATCAATCAATCAATCTTTATTTAGCATACATTCATTTACAAAAAATGAACACTAGGACAAGAACTAAAAGCTGCTTTTTTGCAGCTTGACAAGGTACTTGCCTTGTCACGTAGTACCGCAAAGCCCGCTTTCCGCCCTCCCGACAACTCTCAACAAACATCAATCGATCACGTGACGGCTCTTACAGACGCGCACCTTTCCTGCACCGTCCCTGCATCATCACATCTACTCCAATGCCTTCACACCGAGCTCCAAACCATGCCGCAGGCCACGCGCCGATCTCGACCGCACTATCCGGGCATGTCACTCAGTACCACACAGCATTAAACACAGCACTAATCTTACATTCAGAATCGCATGTCTGAACATTGGGAAGTCATGCAGCTCAGTAACTGCTCGAAAGATCAAATCTTGGTTGTGCCACTGGCGAACACGTCGCCAAGACTCAAGATCTGACCGCTGCCTGAGGAAGGTAGGCCCTGGTGGAGCTAGTCTCACAGCCTCCCCACCTCATTTAGCGCACCAAGAATTTTGAATAAAGTTCTCTCTCTCTCTCTATCTCGCTAGTCTGCGCTAACAAACTCCTGGTTGTTTCTTCAGCACTGAGGCTTGGCGTTCTCATGCCCTGTCTCATGACCCCATGGAAGACCAGCTCATGTTGTCCCGTATGCTCGCGAGGATTCAGGAGAAGTATTAGAAGTATTACTGGCCCCGCCTGAACGCCGACCTCACCCGTAGCGTCAAGACATGCAGAAACTGCCAGCGACGCAAGACACCGCCGACAAGGCCCGCAGGATTCTCTTTCCCCTCCGTCTGCAATGGTCGGCAAGGAACGTAGACCATTTCAGCAAATGGGGATAGACTTGTTGAGGCCTCCATTGCCGACACAAGAACGAATTGTACTGCTGAGCTTACTCAAGTCATCCTGCGGTGTAGCCAAACAAATCACAGGAGGACAACCACCTACCAGTCGCAAGGAATGATCTAATGGAACGCCTGATCAAGACGCTTGCTGACACGTTAGCCACATACGTCGACGTCGAACACGAAAAGTGGTATGCCGTCCTTCCGTACGTAAGCGTCGCTTAAAACATGGTAATGCAAAAAATACCGATCTCACCATTCAAGCTGGTTTACGGAAGAAACGGGATGACGACTCTCGACGCTGTGCTGCCGTATGTGACCGGCGAAGAGACTCTTGACGTCACCATCTGTCTTCGGTGCACGGAAAAAGTAGAACTCGTCCGCTTGAGCATGAGAAACAGGCAAACAAAGCACGGATAGCCGACGCTACAATTTCTGACGATGCTACGTGGAATAGCAGCCAATCGACGGTACTTAGTTTTGGACCCCAAGAAATCGGCGAGCACTTATAGTGAGTAACTCTAGCGACGCAATTTCGGACCCTGCTACATAACACGACGTATACGTGCACGGAGGACAGTGAGGTCGTGCCAGAAGCCTTGACCCATTCACTGCGGCACCGCACGCGACCTGAACTAGTAAACCTTTTGCGCCTTAAGGCTTTGTGCCAACGCTAACGAACCTTCGGACTTATTTATTTGTTTATTTATTATTTCTCTTTACTTCATGTGTTTCAGTAGTATTTTGCTCTAGGGTATGTAGCATTGGGTTGATGCTTTTACAGAGGGGGCATTGATAGTTTCTTTCGTTCTTTGTTTTTCTGAAAAATCGATAGAAAAACATTTGTAAAATGTGCTAAGGTATTTTCGCTGCCTCCTTTGACGTTAGGAAAAACACATTTATGTTGCACCTATTGAGCAACAGAAGGCTGTATCACTAGTTTTTCATGTTGCTGTACAATTTTCTCATTGACACTTTTCGTCTAACAGCATTACATGAGAAATTAAATAAATATGTAAGGCTCATTATCTGATTAAGCATCATGAAAAAAATAATTTCAGTATCTCCAAGCCATGGCAAACATGAATGATTCTGTACAGCTACGTCGCATTCGCATAATTTTGTGCTCTGGCTAAAGTTAGCTGGGACATCGAGTAGAAAAGCTTAAGCGCTTCCCCCCGCAAATGAGATTTCGGCGATCGCCGACTGTGCTCTCCGCGGTCGTGGTGCTTCTAGTGTCACTTGCTTTTGTAGGCACAGGTGTGCCCAATAAAAAATGTGGTTTTTGCGACTTACATATCTCTCTTCGCCGTCACTACAACGTGACGATGCTGAAAGAAATCTTCGAGGGGCAGAAATTTTGGCCCGGCGAGATCTGATGGCTTCGTGCGAACTCTATGCTCCCACACTAATTTCGCACTGAAGCAAGAGGTAGCAAGAATCCAAGTTCCCAGCTGATGCGGCCCTCTTGCTTACGCCGTTGTTCTTCCGCGGTCATCGAGTGACATGTGCTCATGTTTGCCGGTGCGCGCTGGACACAACGAATGTTTAATTAGTTACTAAGCACATTTTTAAAAATTCCTAAGACTGATGAAACTGCTATCCTTACCTCGTAAGCTGCCCAATAATTTGATACTACAATCGATGCTTCACCTTTCGATTGAAGCTGTGATATATTTTTTTTAAATCGAAGCTTTTATTGCCTCTTTCTTCAACTTTCGCGCTGCGCATGCTACTGCCGTTGTTTGGCACCCCAGCATGCGGGTGATTTATAGCGTGTGTTTACAGGACAGGAGCGTGGCAGAGATGAAAGGAGACGCGAGAAACTCGTTTGGACCTTTGAGCGGCGTCGAATCTTCACTTCACGTTTCCTATCACATTGGCTGTGGCGGTGCAGCGCAAAGGACACGGCACTTATCGCTCTTTCTGTGTTTGTCAGGTTGGCTGGGGACCCAACGCTACCACAATCGGACTGTAGTACAACTTTTCTTGGACCTGCCCAGCTGCTTCCATCTTCAGTACTGTGCTACCTGCCAAAGGCATTTTCATCGCCTCTGCTAAACTGGACATTTGAACTTCGCGCCTTCTGTTCGCAAGCCGGACCACGTGTGCCGCCATCGTCGTCGACGAAGCGCAGCTCGTAACTGAGCTGGGGACGTTTCCTATCACATTGGCTGTGGCGGTGCAGCGCAAAGGACACGGCACTTATCGCTCTTTCTGTGTTTGTCAGGTTGGCTGGGGACGCAACGCTACCACAATCTGACTGTAGTACAACTTTTCTTGGACCTGCCCAGCTGCTTCCATCTTCAGTACTATGCTACCTGCCAAAGGCATTTTCATCGCCTCTGCTAAACTGGACATTTGAACTTCGCGCCTTCTGTTCGCAAGCCGGACGACGTGTGCCGCCATCGTCGTCGACGAAGCGCAGCTCGTAACTGAGCTGGGGACGTTTCCTATCACATTGGCTGTGGCGGTGGAGCGCAAAGGACACAGCACTTATCGCTCTTTTTGTGTTTCTCAGGTTGGCTGGGGACCCAACGCTACCACAACCGGACTGTAGTACAACTTTTCTTGGACCTGCCCAGCTGCTTCCATCTTCAGTACTGTGCTACCTGCCAAAAGCATTTTCATCGCCTCTGCTAAACTGGACATTTGAACTTCGCGCCTTCTGTTCGCAAGCCGGACCACGTGTGCCGCCATCGTCGTCGACGAAGCGCAGCTCGTAACTGAGCTGGGGACGTTTCCTATCACATTGTCTGTGGCGGTGGAGCGCAAGGGACACGGCACTTATCGCTCTTTTTGTGTTTCTCAGGTTGGCTGGGGACCCAACGCTACCACAACCGGACTGTAGTACAACTTTTCTTGGACCTGCCCAGCTGCTTCCATCTTCAGTACTGTGCTACCTGCCAAAAGCATTTTCATCGCCTCTGCTAAACTGGACATTTGAACTTCGCGCCTTCTGTTCGCAAGCCGGACCACGTGTGCCGCCATCGTCGTCGACGAAGCGCAGCTCGTAACTGAGCTGGGGACGTTTCCTATCAGATTGGCTGTGGCGGTGGAGCGCAAGGGACACGGCACTTATCGCTCTTTTAGTGTTTCTCAGGTTGGCTGGGGACCCAACGCTACCACAACCGGACTGTAGTACAACTTTTCTTGGACCTGCCCAGCTGCTTCCATCTTCAGTACTGTGCTACCTGCCAAAAGCATTTTCATCGCCTCTGCTAAACTGGACATTTGAACTTCGCGCCTTCTGTTCGCAAGCCGGACCACGTGTGCCGCCATCGTCGTCAACGAAGCGCAGCTCGCAACTGAGCTGGGGGCGTTTCCTATCACATTGGCTGTGGCGGTGGAGCGCAAAGGACACAGCACTTATCGCTCTTTCTGTCTTTCTCAGGTTGGTTTCTTTCTTTACGTTACTCATCTTGCAACGCGCTCTTTCCGCTACAGCCAATCTACAAATTTGTGTTCATTTGTTGTTCTCATTGCTCTATTATGGAAAGTCATAGACCTGCACAGCTGCAAAGTATGTCGTGTTGCTGTGAATGTCGCTCTGTGATAGATGAAAGCGAATTGTTTCTGACCTTTTCACAATGTGAATTTTCGTATCATAGCGGTACCTGCTCCAGCGTTGCTGAAAGTGCCATTAAGGGCAAACGAGATCAATTCAAAAAGAATTGTAAGTGCGAGTCCTGGAAACCTACAGGAAGTAAAAGCTCCTCCTCTGCTAAAGCGCGTAAGAATGAAAGTGAGATAATCAAAAAACTTTCTGAAATGGACCAAAAACTAAACTTGCTTGTTTGTCTGCCAAACAAGGTAGACGGGATTGAACAGTCCATCCAAAGACTTTCCGATCACTTTGATGAAATTCAACGAAGGCTTGAGAGCCACGAAAAGGAATTAAACATTGTCAAACAGAGAGTAGAAAAAATAGAGAAGTACGCTTCTCCTAGGGAGCTCGATCAGATTCAGGCTGACATAGACGCACTTGAATGGCACAGCAGACGTCTTAACATTGAGATACACGGTGTACCTGAGGCTGACAATGAAAACCTACTCGAAAAGGTAAATGATCTTGCAAAGATGCTTGAACTTCAACCTCTATTTGAGGAAGATGTTGTGGCAGTTCACAGGCTCCCGGCAAAGCAAGGAAAAATGCGAGGAATTATCCGTCTTGCACGGCAGGAACTGAAGGATGCCTGGATTGGCAAAAGGCGAGCTTCAGGAGACAATCAGGGCAACATATTCATTAACGAAAACCTAACCTCTCGCTCGAGGAAGCTCCTTGCCACTGCCAAAGAATGGGCAAAGGAGGCGGGATACAAGTTCGTGTGGCACTCAAATGGAAAAGTTCTCGTACGTAGGGCAAATGGTGAATCGGCAGTTGCCGTTAAGGGTGAAAATGATCTTCGTGCTCTATTGCAATGAACGCCAATTTCTTGTTGCTGTTATTTGACTCTTTGCCGAAATGAATCATCTGTGATGTATTGGCAAGCAGGGTTGGTTCACGTTATTGGCCGCTCAAAAGAAGGGACTGTCTTTCATACATATGAACATGCAATCAGTCTCCAGCAAGTTGCCTGAATTAGAATCTTTTTTTTCTGATATAAATAGTCAGTGTTATGTAGTCATGCTAAGCGAAACATGGTATTGCTCTGATGATGTTTTTCGCCTGCCTTGCAAAAAAGTATGTTATAAAAACCGAACCTCACGTCGTGGTGGAGGAGTATCTATTCTGATAGATGATTCTCCAACATGTGAACTGTTAGCCGAGTATTCCTGTATAACAGAAAATTGTGAAATGTTGTGTGTACAAACACCGGGTGTACTCTTTGCAGTATGTTACCGCCCGCTGGATGGTTTATTGGAACCTTTTTTCATTTTTTTAGAGCGCATGCTAGAATTTGCGTCAGAAAACAAATATAAAGTGGTCTTAGGAGGGGACTTCAACATTGATATGAGTTCCGATGGTGCTAGCAAAACGATATTTCAAAGAATTTTTGTGGCAAGCGGTTGTATAATTGTGGTTGAAACCTTCACGAGATTAACAGAAACTACGAAAACCACTCTTGATCTCTTTATAAAGAACTATAATCCATTCTTAGTGACTAGTGGAGTCTTAAACTGTCCTCTCAGTGACCACATGCCAATAGCCATGTTTATCCACACAAGAGCAAACGATACCGAAAAAGATGACACTGAAAAAAACATTTCAGACAATAAACGAGCACACATTAACTGCCTTTCAAGATGCTTTGAGAAAAGTATCTTGGAAGGAAGTTTTTCAACAAAACGAGGCAGAGCCAGCATACAACAACTTCTTAAAGAAATTCTCAGCTGTTTATGCGCAACATTTCATACATAAGAAAAGAAACCACAAAGCTTATCAGAAACCTTGGATGACCAAAGAGATTCTAAAAAAAATAAAGAAAAGCGATAAGCTTTAGGCCAGGTTCATAAAATCTCGGAACGGCGAGGATCTAAAATCCTTCAAAATTTTTAGAAATAAATTAAATAAAGAACTAAGAAACGCAAGCAATCCCTATTATTTACGTACTTTTTCTTCATGCGAGGGACAAACAGAGAAGATGTGAAATAAGTTAAATGAACTAATGGGACGTAAACAGAACACTGAACCTATAAAGAAAGTTTCTGTAAACGGATGCATTTTAACCGGAGATAATTTAGTTAACGCATTTAATGATTGCTTTACAGACACTGATTCCCATTTATCACTAAGCCCACCATGTACAATTCAATTTCCTGCAACTATGGACCCTATTTTTTTCCTACCGACAACACCTACCGAGGTTTGTTCAGTTTTTCTCAAACTGAAAAATTCATGTAGCTGCGATGCTGATGGCCTCCAAATAAGACCCATCAAACACGTCATTTGGGACATTGCACCTGTGTTAGCTTATGTTTATAACTTATGCATAACATCAGGTACTTTTCCTGAAAAAATGAAAATTGCAAAAGTAATTGTGTTATATAAGAAAGGTGACAAGCTTGATTTAAAAAATTACCGTCCGATATCAATTCTCCCACAGTTTTCTAAAGGTCTTGAAAAAATCATTCTTAACCGATTAACATCTTTCAGCAATAAACATAAACTAATAACAGACGCTCAATACGGTTTTCAACAAGGTAAATCAACACAATTAGCACTAGTAGCACAGATCGAATATATACTGCAGAACCTCGAAAATAAGTCACTTGTAATTGGTCTATTCATAGATTTTACAAAAGCGTTCGATTGCATAAACCATGACCTCCTAATACTTAAGCTTGAAAGATATGGCATCAGGGGCCGTCCTCTTCAGTTACTGACATCCTACCTTAGAAATCGACAGCAATATGTGGGTGTAAACACTAGCATAACATCTACACGAAAAATACAAACAGGTGTCCCTCAGGAAAGTATCCTTAGGCCATTTTTGTTTAACATCTACATAAACGACATAGTTCTTATCCACCGAGAAGCAAAATTCATAAACTACGCAGATGATACGAGTGTTTTTTTATCAAACAACTCTTTTACAGGCCTCATTGGTGCAGCGAACAACCTCTTAACCCATCTCTCAAAATGGAGTTAGGACAACTTTTTAAAAGTAAACTCGAATAAAACACAAGCAGTCATCTTTAAAACAAGAGGTACATGTACTCCATTCACCCACAACATATTTTATAACTCTGAGAAAATAGAGGTTGTTGACACGGTAAAAGTACTTGGAGTATATTTTACCGACACATTGCAATGGGACGCTCACGTGGATTTTGTACTGCAGAAACTGAGCCGCGTAACAGGTATACTACGTCGAAATCGCTACCTTTTATCAATGTCAGCTAAATTGATCATTTACAATGCACTGTTTGCCTAGCATGTAAATTATTGCCATCTTGTATGGGGCACGACATCAGCTTCCAATCACTCTAAAATACTATTGATGCAAAAAAAGATAATACGCGCTATCGCAAATGTGCCATACAACTCACACACTGAGAGTCTTTTTACCAAGTACAACATAACAAAAAGTCATCATCTCTACAAAGAAACCCTCCTACGCACCTACTACTTTCAGATAAAAAATAGAAGCAACTTAATTACAAATATAGCAAACTTAAAAGAGAATACACCCACATATGAGACGCGCAGCCATGAACAATGGCTCATACCCTTTTCGAGGACAAATTACGGCCATCAACTGGTCGCAAATACCTTGCCACGGCTACTAAACTCTTACCTAGAAGCCGGCATTGACATCCCTGCCTTGACACCATCGGAGCTCATCTGTCTGGTGAAAACTACCATTTAAATTGCCGTGGTTCTGTAAAACCATATGCATTCAATGAAAGAAATGTAATTTAATTGATGTAACCCACTGTTCTTTAATTTTTTTCATTTCTGAAAGTGTTCTTTGCCACCGGTCCGCCAATATGTAATGGGGGCCAGCGACCACTCAAGCTGCTAATAAGCAGCTTTTACCTTGGCCCCCTCCATTTTCTTGTAAATGAGCACAAATAAAATGAAATGAAATGAAATGACAATGCCCTCTGAAACTCCCTTCGCGTCGTCACATTAGCTTCTTGACAGATGTAATTATCTGTGACCCCGCAAAAGCATTTTAGAAATTGCAATACTTAACATTCTCTGGCATGCGATTCCAGAGGGAAGTTAAACAGAATGATCAAGAGGAGGGGAGAGGAGGCACATAATGAATTGACTTAATGTATTCGCGAAAGGAGTGAATAGCACGGCCACTATTCATCCTTATCAATTACTATTCGCTGACTATCCCAATACAAGGGATGCGGGGTGATGGGAAACGACGTGAGAAGGCAAGGAAATAGTACTGCTAAACACCCGACAGCCGGTTGTGGGCGAAAGAAAATAATTTAATTTCGAGGAATAGTGCGGAACATTTCCGCTATTTCTGAAAACTAAACACAATGCAAATTTGTGAAGCAGACAACTTACGCAGGCCGTGCAGAAGCAGAGCCGCATTAACGCGCACCCTAGGTTCTAGGCGGCACTAAGGAAGCGGTCTCACGTCATATGAACACTTCTGTGCCGGCTGCAATAGCTTATTTTGTTATAGCGCAAGCATGACACGGACCACAGAAGGCAGCGCTGTGTGTGTCAGATGGGCCTTCTGTTGTTCGTGTCAAGCTTGCCCTATAACAAAATAAGATATGCCGTACCAACAAGCCCCTATTGCTATCCTCATCGGCTGCAATGGCTTTGCAGCTATGGCGTCGCTCGAGGCCGTGAGTGTGATCCCGACCGCAGCAGCTGCATTTCGTCTGCAGTGAAATAAAAAACACAGTCCTACACTTGGATTTAGGGGCACGTTAAAGAACACCACGGTTTCAAAAATTAATACAGTGTCCGCCACTACAACGTGCCTCCTAATCCGATTGTGGTTTTGGCACAAGGTTTTGGTTTTTTGGCTATGAAATATGGCGCACAACAACGCCTCAAGCAAACACCTCCTCCTATGTGTCCTGTGAACTACGCAGACAAACAGCAGTGGTGCACGCAAGGTAACGCTTAACATCACCTCACCACCATCGTGTTAGACTAAACATTTGAGAAATGGAACATTCGACGCCAAAATCACCATTTGTCTTCGTCAATGAAAGCAAACTGCACAGAAAGTTTCACTTACAACGATTCCCACGATGGTTGGGTTTCGCGTAATTTTTCTTTCTCTCCCAGTCTAACTGTGGCTGCCATTGCAGGAAATCAAACTGGCGACTAATCAATACGCTCTTGGTTTCTCGTTGTATAAAGAAATATACATATTTGTGCTATGCCGTACCAATTAATTGTAATTGGAGCGAAAGGGTGGCGCAACATGTGTCTGATGGTAGCGTCTGGCTAATGTCACTCCTTTGTAGCTATCACTGGGCAGTAAACTGCCGCGCTAAGAGGATAGTGTACATGTTACATCTCGGTGAGATGGGCTCTCCCCTTGTATGAGCAACGATGTTGATTAAATACATTAGTAGATACGTTAGAACGGGTACATACGTTAGATGTCATAAATTAGGTATACAATGTGAGTAGCGCGCAAAGTTGTACCTTCGAACAGTTTGACTAAAGTGAAAGCCAAACGTCTTATTCCTATTAAGAGGCAAGATAACACGTGATAAATGTATTGTATAACACTCGCAAAAGGTTTTACGCTGCGCAAGTTTTTCACTCTTACTGTGTTTTTCCTTTCTAGGAGGACAGCCGTGCACACTATATATGACTCGGGTTACTTCTGCAAGACTGAAATTTCACGTAATGAAACTTCCATACGCACCATCCAGAAGGGTGTTGATCCAGATACGAATCAAGAATTGGGCGTAACCGCAAAGGCAGGAGACATTTATTCAATGGGTATTCGAGTAGTGAGCGGCAAATACTTCCAAGTAAGTAGACATGCTGACTTTGTAGCTTCTCTTGCCATTTAGGCGCTCTACACGAAAATTTCATTCAAGATGTTAACGAACGAATGCATAATTTCGCAATCAAATTCATGTGTCCACTGCGAGGTACGATATTTCGTTTCAATGGAATATCATCAGAACACTGAATAAACAAAAAATTTGGTGGACGCTTAAGCTTAGCCTTGAAGAGTGTAACGCTACAGCATTCAAAGATCTCTGACTGCTTCCTCACGCTTCCGGCAACCGGAGTGTGTCTAACCATAAGGTTTCCTGGCAACGATTTCACGTCTTCGCATTACGCGTGCGATGGTCTTACCAATTGAGCTAGCGCGGCCCCGTTTTGCCATCCACTTTCTGCGCTATTTATCTTTTACTACTACTTACTGCGAACGTTATGCACGAAGGCGAACTTCGTGGTGGAGCCACGGCCTCTTGCTTGTGCCGCGATGCCGCAAAACCCCTCAATAGCTTAGAGTAGCGCCAACCACTTGCCTCCTCCTCCGCTTCAGTCCCGCGCTCGGCGTTGGTTCGACAGTGGCGCTGCCTATGCTGGCCCTGCCGTAGCTGACGACTGCTAACGCGCTACCGCACGAAATCCGCGAAAATGTTCATGCGAGCCCTGCGGAGCAGTTTTCGAGGCGAGATTTTGCTTCGTCAGTCGGTAACAATTCCAACGTCGCGTTGTAATTGCCCAGAAAAACAGAAAGAGAACAATTATTTAAGGCGGAAAGCATCCGCACGTTGAGACTTCGTGTTGCTAAAGCACGACGCGTGCTGTAGGGGTCGAGGACGGACTTCGGGATGAAAACAAACTTGGGAGGGTTTATTTTATTTTACATTATATACAGAGAGGTGAGAGACAAGTAACAGTCGTACAGTCATTACGGGCCGGCAGCAACTCGGACGCTGCGGCCCGCGGCAAGAAGTTCGAGAGAGGTCAATCTGGGAATGCTCTGATCTCTCTGGAATGCTTCTTTTAAACCTTTCGAGGACTGGAAGTAGCGTCATGTTCGGCCAATGGAAGAGTCCGCTCAGATGACGCCATTTTCGGCCAATGGTAGGCGCCCGTGCGATGGTGTCATACCCGGCGAAGAGCTCAAACAAAGCTCAAACCTTACACATTGAAAGAAATCCTAGTCTCAATTCGCGAAAACTTACCGTTGCTCATAATAAAAAACAAGCACTTCATTTCTACGGAAGCGCTCTTGACCTCCCATTCCAAATGCTTACGTCTGACTCATACTTTGAGTCGTACTCGAGGCGGTCGCGGTTTGAAAGCTACTCTGGCTACGGAGGAACAACAAAAGGGCTGACTCACTATCAGCTCCCCCAAGACGTTACGGTCTCCTGCCAATTTGCGCCCTGGCGCCCCGCTTTCCTCACAAACTTGATTGACCGCGTCGCTACTCCTCACCTGGTCTCCTCCTGCCACCTTGCGCTTCTTCGAACTGCACGCTGAGCTTTGAAAAGAACTACGGAACGACGAGGAGTTTAACTGCCCCGTGCCCTTTGTCCGCGCCCGTGCAGAAGATGCTACGCGGTCTCCCTTTGACCGGTGGCTCGAACGTTTTCGATGCGTCAACATCGTCCGTGACGACTGCACCTTTTCCCTCGCTCCCTGCCCATTTGGGTTTCTCGCCATCTTTGGCGGCGCTACATTAGTTACCGACTTTGGGTCTTTACCGCGCTTCTTTTTACGGCGCTTTCTCTTTGCACTCGCTTTCATGTCGCCTTCTCGTCCCTCGTTCTGGTCGGTACACATTTCGTCGGCCCGGATCGGTCTCTTACCCACACAGTCTGAGTGATTTACATTTAAATCAACACTCTCTCTGCCTCGACTGGCGGACAGCCAAACCGACTCTGGAACAATGCAGCAGGCTTTACTCGAGTTATGCAACTCGCACTCTTGCGAACTGCCCTCTACTGCACTGCCCCGCTCACGCTGTGCATCGACACACAGCCCGTCGGTATCGATCGCTGTCTCACGCGCACAGTTCGAATGATTAACAACGGAATAATCCCTATCTAGGCTATCTAGACTGTCGGAGAGCCGCACCGATCCCTGAACAATGCAGTTGTTCTCTCGTGAACTACGGAGCTCGCCATCCCGAGAACTACTCTCAACTGCATCGTCCAGTTCGCACTTCACTTCTGCACGCAGATCTGGCTCTACATGGGTGCTCGCGTCTGTCGGGTCAGCAGTACCCTTTTCTTTGCTAGCAACCTTGCTAACATTACCAGCGACGCACACGCGCGGTAACTGTGCCAATTTGTTCGCAGCTGGCCTAGCTTTCTCTACAGTCCTCTGTTGGCACAGTACCTCGTCGCTCTCCTTGCGGCCTTTAACGGCTTCTGTTGCCACTACGGCATCGTTAGCAGCTAGCGTTTTCCCTTCACTTATGAATCTGCAGCCAATCTCACAGGCACTACTCTTCTCGTCGGCTTTTGGCGAAAATCCGCTCGATGCTGCCTCATTCTTTCGCTCTGTACTACCTACAGAATTCTCAGAGCCGTTGTCTCTGTACCATTAACTGATCACAATACTGTATCTCTTTGATCAGTGCTGCGTTCTCTCTCTCATCCTTTTGCTCACGCTCACGTTCACGTTTATTCTCACGTTCGTGACGCTCACACCTAAGAATAAGTTCTTGAAGCTCATGCTTCCGTTCATTCTCGCGTTTTTGACGGTTACGCTCACTCTCACGTTCACGACGCTCCCGCACACGTTCACGAAACTCACGCTCCCGTGGCTCCTGTATCACCTCCCAAGCAAGCTCAATGCTTTTGCCATCATTGCCACTATCGTTAATCGGCTTTATGATAGCTGGCGTTTTCATCCGTTCGTCCGCCTCAACTCCCAAATCGTCGCACACCAACAACAAGTCTAACCTCGTCAACCTTCTAAGATCCATGGCAGCTGCCCCGACAGGTGGTTAGAACTGTTTTCCTTAATTTGTGCAAACACACAATGCAACAAACTCCCGATTCCCAGAACTATCAAAATGAACACACAACATTTGAGTCTGGCGAATCAAAAGGAAAAAAACCACGCGCTCACTTACGGTTGCAGCACCCTGCCATCCGGTTCATTTGTCCGCTGTTCCCGGTTCCTCCGGACTCCCTGGGTCGAAGGCTCGCTCTTCTTCGGCACTCCCAGTTTCTTCGGACCTCTTTCGACGAAGGCTCTCTCTTCTTCGCTCTTCCCGGTTCCTTAGGATCTCTCTCGACGAAGGTTGATCCGTAGCGCTGCCACCAGCTGTTGCATTCGGAGGGGATCTCACCACTGCCAACCAGATGTAGGGGTCGAGGACGGACTTCGGGATGAAAACAAACTTGGGAGGGTTTATTTTACATTATATACAGAGAGGTGAGAGACAAGTAACAAGTACAGACAAGTACAGTCATTACTGGCTGGCAGCAACTCGGACGCTGCGGCCCGCGGCAAGGAGTTCGAGAGAGGTCAATCAGGGAATGCTATGGTCTCCCTGGAATGCTTCCTTTAAACCTTTCGAGGACTGGAAGTAGCGCCATGTTCGGCCAATGGAAGAGTCCGCTCAGATGACGCCATTTTCGGCCAATGGTAGGCGCCCGTGCGATGGTGTCATACCCGGCGAAGAGAGTCGCCGCTTGGTCCCCCTGCGGCCTTGCCTTGCTGACTAGCAACTCGCCGTCACAATAGCCAGGTGAGGGCGACGGCGGACCAAGGCGGGCAGGGTGCCTTACTTTCACGGTTCCTTACTTCTCCCTACGGTCTTGCCTCACTGGATTGCAATGCGTCGGCACAATGGGCGTATGGGGGCTACGCTGCCAGGCCTTCCCGGTACATCACAGCCGTCTTACTTCGGGACCCACTTTCCTTGCAACAATGCCGGGCTATCCCCTCGTTTTCTGGAAGATCCAAGCATTGAATAGCTCCACCGGCGGCGTACGAACTTGTTTGCGCGTGAACTTGTTTGATCGAGCGCTCCTCTGGAATGTGCTTTCCCCGTTTCTGCGCTTCTCAGTTAGTTGTGCTGCGATTCGATGTGGTCCGGGGAACTCGAAGCAGGAAACAGCCCCATATCTGACAGTGCACACGGTGTGGTCAAACACGCGCGTAATTACCTCAGTTTAAGGTTTTTCCTGCGCGAAACTATGTGTAAGTGGTTTCATAGGTTCATTTACGCACCAGTAGGATACTTTTGTTCGGCCTGCACGTGAGAGATTCCAACTTTCTGCGGCCAGCAATGCCTAGCAACAGGGTCGCTTCTGCTCCGTGCATTTTACACATGTTTGTAGCTCATGCACGGGTTGTGGCAGCCATGAGCAACGTATTCACACGTAGGCAGTATCGATAACTTGAACAACGTACCAGAACATGAAGTAGTCTTTTATTTCTTTGTTACAGTTCAAGTGGGTGGGATTTGATAGCACGAAGAAACTTTGATGGGACAACTGGACAGAGGTTTCAAAAATAATTATCCCCCTCCCTCATTAGCACCAGTCACACTTTTCTTGAAGTGCTAACTTAATATCTGTATACTAGGTGCTTCTGTATTCTTATGCGTTGTAAGTTTTCGCAAGGAAGTAATGTTGCTTTAACTGAAACACTCAAGCCAAACAAGACAGAGAAAAAATTGATTCGTGGGTTTACCTCCCCAAAACCACCACCTGATTATAAGGCACGCCGTAATGGGGGACTCGGGATTAATTTTGACTAGCTGGGTTTCTTTAATGTACCCCCAATGCATGGGACATCGGCATCTTTCCATATCTGCCCCATCGAAATGCGGCCGACCCGGACGTGCTTTGCTACCGACGTGCTTCGTCGCAATGCGCCGGCGATGGTGGTCGGAGGGCGCTGGAACAAAAAAAAAATATACAAAAGCGCGTCAAGTGCGTCCACATGACGCAGATTGGCCAATGGAAGAGTGGAGGAGACTGGGACGACAGAAGGCGTGGAGGGGAAAACGCCGGGAAGCGCGGGCTGGCGGAAAGATGTAAGAATGGCGCTACCTTAGGAAAATTGAGGGTTTTTACGATGCGGCGGAGGCGAGTGTCAGCTGAGTTAATGTAAGGAACCGGGCGCACCACTCCGTGGCCCCCGAGACACCCATCGAACCGGCGTGCCCAAAATGGCGGACGCTGCGGCGGGTCTGTGAACGCCGCGGCCGGTTTGTGTGTATGAAATGGTTTCTTTGACTTCTTGCGTAAAAATGTTTTTGTTTTCTCGTATACTCAACTTACAATCCGCGAGGTATTGTTTCTGTAGACTGGGTGCAAGTCATAGTTTACGATTTTTCTACGTATTTTAGCTTGGGAAATTCAATTAGGTCAGTCAATCGCTGGCATCATATGGAAGGAGTGGGTATACGTGGTTCAAAAATCTTTTTGCGGATTCGATGTCCGACATTGGACGCCGCACGCGCGACGCCGAATTTTCCGCGACACGGGCTCATTAACGCTATCGCATTAGAACTCGTCTGTCGGATTGTCCAGGGTAAAAAAAGGGGTATTATTAAAAGGAGAAGGAGTCCGGCGCAGCTGGAGGGGGAAGAGAATCCTGACGTCATGGGAGAAGAAGCGCGCCGTGAGCAACGCTGCAATGCAGCTGGAGGGGAGAGGAAGAAGCGTGCCTTGTATGCAGATTGTAATACACAAAGCGCGATTGAGCCCAACGGGGAACTCCCGCTGAGGCACCGCGCGTGGGATAACTGTGCGACAGCGTTGCGAGTGAACTGGATTGAGGCGCAAACCCACATCGCCGCATATTCAACGTAATTTCATGGATTTCGCTGGGAACGATTGCGCGCGTAGCCTCATATAATGGTGCGTTATTTCAACTGCAAATGTATATTGACACCTCGTTTCTACGTATGCCTATGTTAGCATGGGTTATACAACATGACGTTTTAATTGGTGCTGTTGTTGTCAAGGGCGCCGTCTGCTAGCGAGCGCGCGTTTGTGAAGCGGACGCTGGCGGACGCCCAGTCTTTATTTCAGAAAGTCCCTGTAGCAATTTTTTTTGCGTTTACTTGCTTTGGTGCGCCAGCGACTTTTGTCGGCCGGCACCAATTGTAGTTTGAGCCTGGTGGACTGGTATTTTTAGCACTGTTTTCTAAACGGAACACGTAATTTTTTCAAAGAAGCCGCCTATGTGCAACATGCAGCTACGTGAGAAAACGTTAGTGAAGTCGTGTCGGTGTACTCGTGCTTCTTGTTAGTGGAATATTGATCAGGAGATATGATCAAAGATAACCAAATTATAGTGAAATAAACGAAGTCTATTAACTTCGTGGCGCGAAGACATGCAGATGACGTATGCGCTTCGAGGTATATATATATATATATATATATATATATATATATATATATATATATATATATATATATATATATATATATATATATATATATATATATATATATATATATATATATATCCCCGCCATTTATGGAAGAGCAAAGTTATTAAATATTCTAATTGCACTGACTAAAAAGTGAAAACTCCTGACCGCAATAAGCATGTTCCTTTTCAAAGCTGCACCAGCCCCAAGTGAACCAGTCGACTTTCTGAGGAAAGGAATCAAGGCAATTACTGGACGCTAACGTGAACAACAGTATTAGCGAAAAGACACTGCCTAAGTAGTCACAGGGATGCCTAAGGGGAACGCAGCGATGGCGTAGAGGCAGAGCATGCGCTTTACGTGGAAGAGGACCCTGGTTCGAATCCCGGTGCCGCGCAATTTTCCACCTAATTCAAAAAAAGAAAAACAATCCGCGTGTTGACAAACTTGCATAAACAGACCTGGAGTGGGGCCTGATCCCGACGACAGAACCGGTAACGCACTCCCTCACCAGAGCAGAATTGGCCATCCTGGTGCAGTACTTGGCCACAACATCCTATATGAATACAAAAATCAAACCCTGACCTTCAGTCCCCAGCAGCTGCGAAGCAACTGACGACGGCGGCGGTTAGACCTGTGACGCGACAGAGGGTGCTGAGAATCTCTGGATCAGGACAGGCAACCATTGAACCTGGCAACATTTCATACTAGAGCGTTATCTAGTGAGGTGAGTATAGCAGTGATATCGGAGGAATTAGCGGGAATTAAATGGGATATAGTAAGGCTCACTGAGGTTAGGAGGACAAATGGAGTATATACAGTGCTAACAAGCGGGCACGTCTTGTGCTACCGGGGCTTAGCGGAGAAACGAGAACTAGGAGTTGTATTCCTGGTTAATAAATACCACAATATCATCAAGGTAGCACAGGCATGTTTTCCACTTGTAGTTACGAAGGATGGTGTCCATCATACGCTCGAAAGTAGCGGGTGCGTTCCACAGCCCGAATGGCATTACAGTAAATTCGTACACGCGATCGGGCGTGAAGAAATCTGTCTTCTCACAGACATCTTCTGCCATCGGCACTTGCCAATAGCAGGAGCGAAGATCCAAGAATGAGAAGTACTCCGCGCTTTGTAAGGAGACGAGGGCGACATCTATCTGAGGCAGCGGATAGACATATTTACGAGTGATCTTGTTGAGTTGACGGTAATCCACACAAAAGCGTATTGACCCGTCCTTCTTGCATACTAATACTACAGGAGACGCCTAACGACTATGGTAAGGGTGAATGAGATCACGGTGCAGCATATTGTCGACCTACTCGTTAATGATCTGTCACTCGGCTGCCGACACGCGGTATGGTCGCTGGGGTAAAGGAGGACGGGAAGCAGTGTGGACGCTTTGAGTGACGGTTGTTGTACGCCCCAGAGATGAATGTCGTTGGTCCATTGTTGAGTAGCCGAATACCTGTTCTGTAGCTTGATCCTGAAAATAGAGGAATTGCCGATCTAGCTACACAACAGGTATTCGGCCTTAACTCAGGAAGAGACCTTAGTGTTGAAGCAATGAACGACAACATTATGGGCATCATGAAGGAGTTTGCAATAGAAGTCAGTGGTAACTTCGTTAGACTTCATACCAGTAAGCTATCGCAGGAGACGAAAGATCTGAATACGAAACGCCGATGTATGAAAGCCTCTGACCCTAAAGCTAGAATAGAACTGGCAGAAATTTCAAAGCTAATCAACAAGCGTAGGATAGCTGATGTAAGGAAGTATGATATGGATAACATTGAGTATGCCCTGAGGAACGGAGGAAGCCTAAAAGCAGTGAAGAATAAATTAGGAATAGGCAAGAATCAGATGTATGCGTTAAGAGACAAAGCCGGTAATATCATTACTAATAGGGATAAGACAGTTCACGTGACTGAGAAGTTCTATAGGGATTTATACAGTACCAGTGGCACCCACGATGATAATGGAAGAGGGAATAGTCTAGAGGAATTTGACTTCCCACAAGTAAAGCCAGAAGAGGTAAAGAAAGCCTTGGGTGCTATGCAAAGGGAGAACGCAGCTGGGGAGGATCAGGTAACAACAAGTTTGTAGAAGCATGGTGGGCCGATTGTTCTAGAAATACTGGTCACCCTGTATACACAATATTGTCTGATGAGCCCGAGCGTGCCGGAATCTTTGAAGAACGCCAACATAATCTTAATTTTTAAGAAAGGGGACGCCAAAGACTTTAAAAATTATAGACCGATAAGCTTACTGTTCGTTGCCTTCAAAGTATTTGCGAAGGTAATCGCAAATAGAATCAGGAACACCTTAGACTTCTGTCAACCAGAGGACCAGACAGGATTTCGTAAAGGCCACTCAACAACAGACCAACAATATTCACGCTATCAATCAGGGGATAGAGGAATGTGCGGACTATAACCACGCCTTATGTATAGATCTCATTGGTTACAAAAAAAGCGTTTGATTCAGTCGAAACCTCCGCAGTCATGCAGCCATTACAGAATCAGGGTGTATACGAGCCATATGTAAACATACTGAAAGATATATATGGCGGCTCCACAGCCACCGTGGTCTTTCATAAAGAAAGCAACAAAATCCCAATAAAGAAGGGCGTCAGACAGGGAGGTACGACCTCTACAATGCTATTCACAGCGTGTTTACAGGAGGTATTCAGAGACCCGGATTGGAAAGAATGGGGGATAAGAGTTAATGGAGAATACCTTAGTAACTTGCGATTTGCTGATAATATCGCCTTGCTTAGTGACTCAGGGGACCAATTGCAAGGCATATGCTCCTTGATCTGGACTGGAAAAATAGAAGGGTAAGTCAAATTTAATCTGCATAAAACTAAAGTAATATTTAACAGTCTCGGAAGAGAACAACAGTTTACGATAGGGTGCGAGGCAGTGGAAGTGGTAAAGAATGCATCTATTTAGGACAAGTAGGGACGGCGGATCCGGATGATGAGACTGAAATAATCAGAAGAATAAGAATGGGCTGGGGTGCGTTTATCAGGCATTCTCAGATCATGAACAGCAGTTTACCATTATCCGTCAAGAGGAAAGTGTACACCAGTTGTGTCTTAGCAGTACTCGCCTACGGGGCAGAAATCCGGAGGCATAGGAAGGTGTTCTACTTAAATTTAGGACGACGCAGCGAGCTATAGAAAGAATAATGATGGGTGTAACGTTAAGGGGGCGATAAGAAGAGAGCAGATCGGGTGAGCGAACAAACGCGAGTTAATGGCATCTTATTTGAAATCAAGAAACATAAATGGGCATGGGCAGGGCATGCAGTGAAGAAAGAAGATCTAATCGAATGGTATTTGCTGTTCAGATTGCATTCGATTTCGGAATTCACAATTAAAAATGATGGAAAAGCCGTTTCCGTTCGAATGCAATCCATAATGCATAACAGCCCTTTTAAAGTCTCGAAGGTGAGGGGTCGATGCAATGGGGACTCTTATTCCGAATTATTGTGTTGATGAAGAGCCGTGGCTGTTGCGCAGAGGCGCACCAGTTCCTGAGAGAAATAAAGCATGGTTGCTACTGGGTTGTGCTAAACACGTTTATAGCTATCCTTCAATATAAACGCCACGTTTTCGAGCAGCCTATAAATCTAACTTTATTCAGGCAAGGAAAATATTTTTTTTCAGGTTCACCATGTCTGCAACCCATCAAATCTGGGTGCCCAATGTTGTACCACAATTATCTTGTTCAAAAAACACAGCAGATCTATAAATCTCTCTACGTGTATATCAGGCGTGCCGTTCCTTTGATTGCTTCAATATTGTCCTGATGATAGTCCGCCAGATAACTGAAAATAGTCCTTTATCATACAGAAGCTGCTTAGTTTAGCAGATGTGCAGTTGGGAATGGCATTACATTTAGGAACGAAATATGAGATAAGCGTAACATGTTTTCTCAAGAATCTGACTAGAGATTTTTTTCATTTACGACCCTTGAAGAGAGCCGAAGCACGCAGCTACCTTTTTGTTTGATTTTTGTTTAATTAAACTAATTCTGGCGTTTTAGGTCTGTCGATTTGATTACGAGGTAGTGTGTCCAGTTCTCATCACCATGGGTTCTTTAACATGCACCTAAGTAAAAGTACACCAACGTTTTTCTATTTGGTTCCCATCAAATTCCCATCGACCTCGTTCGACCCCGTGAGCTCGAGTTTAGCTGCACATCATATCCACTATGTAGCTGCTAATTATGGTGCTGCTTTCTTTCTTTCGTTACATTTTGTTATGCATGGACTGGACAACAAAAGTCACAGGGCTCTCGGACCAAAGATTAGCATATATAATGGCTACCTAAAACTATTTTCACCGCCCGAGGTCTGAGCGCAGCAGAAGAACACTTAACAATTACTCCGCGTTCTGTTACGCAAGGAAGACGGAAGTATGAATAGAATATTAGAGGTGCACTGCAGTTTCCTTCTCTTTTTCTGTAAGAGTACTTCCCGTGAATTTGAGTACAGGGAGCGGGAAGGGGCTGATACGTTTTATTTGTTTGAAGCGGGAAGCAGGAAGTTTAGGTATACTTCTCCGTATGTGTTTCGCAAGACCTACTAATGGAAAGCCATATGCGCAAAAATACTCATGAGAGATACATGCTGCTTGAAGAGCAAGAAAATATTTGTTCTCCAATATACGTAGCCCCATACTTAAAAAGGCAGGTAGCGGAAAAGATCAAACTTGAATGCCTCATTCGGAAAATATACAAACTTGCCATAGGACTACCGATCAGCACCATCACGGACAAGTTGCTGCAGTTAGGCCTACCCAACACGGTAGACGAGCTCATTGAAGCGCAATGTACTAGAGCAGGCAGACACATCCCAGAGATATTAGACATAGGTTACCACACACACCACAGTGTCAAGGTGGACATCCCGAGGGAGACGAAGGAAAGATTGGTAATACCTCCCATACCAAAGAACATGCACCCAGAACACAATAAGGACAGAAGAGAGAACAGAGCGAAGCAAATACTGAAGAAATTCGGCAGCGACAAGGAAGCAGTGTTCGTAGACGCGGCTCGATACAGTCGCAGACGGCGGCTTACGGCAGCCGTAATCGATGGGGTCAAACGGTGCAAGGCGTGCACGACGATACGCACCACAAGTAACGAGATAGCGGAAGAAGTAGCCTTAGCGCTCGCAGTAGCTCAGACTAACGCAACCGTGATAGTCAGCGACTCTCAGACGGCAATAAGAAACATTGCCAACGGCCGAATCGCCCCGGAGGCACTACGCATTCTTCTTGCAGGAGGCCAAAATTACAAAAAGAAAGATAGACATCACCTGGACACCCGCTCACACCCTCGCGGAGGACGGCAACAACGAGGCGGCACATGACGCGGCTCGAGGGCTTACGGACCAAACCGCAGTCGCAAGTGACGCCCCAACACCCTGCAAACCGGACGGTGCGGTAAATGAGTGGGAATGGGAGGACAGATTGGCAACATATAATGACATTACGAAACATTATAGGTTACAGAGGCGCATATTCCCGCGACCTCACGCAAAAGTGACAAAAAAGCAGTCCGTCGCATGGCGGCAGTTACAAACTAGGACGTATCCGAATCCTGCGCTCTCGCACATCATATGTCCGGATGTATATCCTATGGACTAATGCAAAACATGGGAATCCAGAGCCACTCTGGAGCATAGAGTTTCTAACTACATTACCTAGAGGGAAATCTGGCGCTGCTGCGCTGTGGTATGCATGGGAATGCCGGTATATTGTGGATTCGGATTGGCATCGTTCTCGTAGAGACAGGACACCTTGAAGACGTGCTTGGCAAGTACCGTTCCGTCTGTCACAATGATTCATTTTCTACTAGAACAGCACGTGAAAAGGTGTTTTAGCTTTATTATTACGCGAAAACATGCTTTGTTTAACTATGAGAACGTGTTATTGTGTGTACGACTACATGTTACGTAAAAAGGATCAGCGGGCCGCTAAAGTTGGAGGACAGACGACAAGGTTTGCGCTCGCTTTGCAACAGTTGGTCGTCTGTTCTTGCTTTTCTTCGCTGGTTCATGCATCGTGGATGAGTAAAGATGTAATATGCGTGAATGGAAACATTTTATGAAGGTTTTGCTTTGAGAACGCGTTATTTGCGTAGCCATATCCACGTTTTAGACGAAGCCTCTTACAACACCAGCCAACACGAGCCTCGCAGACACATATACCGTCATTCCCATGACGGCATGGTGCTCCCTTAGGAAACTCCCATAGACGGTGGCGCCAGATTACCCTCTAGGTGTTATAGTGAGAAACTCTATGCTCTGGAGCATATATTATGGGAATGCCGAGGGATAAATAACAATGAAGAAAACGCGGGCTCTAGCAGCAGCCTTCGCACGCGCTGGGAAGCCGCGCTGCTCAGCCCCGCCCTCGAGGATCAACTATAGGCTGTCCAGCGGGCCGAGGATGCCGCCAGGACCCACGAACTCCTGGCCGTCACCTAGGCGGGGCCTTTGGCGCTCCCCACCAACTCGCAGGGCACACAATAAAGTTCTTTCCTCCTCCTCCAATATCAACCGTACAGTAACATAGTAGAATGAAAGCCGACACAGCGGCCGCTACGAGCGCACAATGGTCGACTGGCATTCAAAAATAAAATGAAACAAAGTATAGAAAGACAGGCATCCATTCCTAAGGCATAAATAGATGTAATCTGGTAAGGGTGTTGATAATGCTGAAGGCAACGTTTATCAGGAGGTTTTTTTTTTTCTTAAAGCCGTCTGGACGGGGCATACTGATGAAAATGAGCTTTGAGGCGAGTTCGATACTCCAGATAACTTTTCTGCCACATGATGAGATGTTTTACATTGTGCGTCTGATCTAGTATTGCTTGTGACACATCCCTTCTTGTGGGGCTTATTAAGCGAAAGCTTTAGATGTCTGTTTCAAGGTTGCGTTGTCAGCTACAGAAAATATCATGTGACCGCAGGAAGGCCGGAAGCGAGCCAGACCAAGTGCAGCCGTGTATAAGAAATGATTACTGATTAGCAAAGTAATGATCGATTAGTGATTGGATAAGATTAATTAGGCTGTATTATGGCGGATTAAGGAGCATTTAGTTAAAGCCGATGAAGGTGGATTAGGCTGAATGAAGGTGGAATAAGATGTGAGGGAGCATTATGATGGAGTGAGGTGCATTAAAGTGAATGATGGATTAGGATGGATTAAGGAGGTATAAGAACCATCGAGGATTAGCGTGGATAAAGGTCGAAGAAGGTGGATTAGGGTGGACTAAGGGGGAGTAAGGAGGATTATCTTGGATTAGCATGTATTAAAGGGAATGAAGGAGTATTATGGAGGATTAAGGTCGATGAAGGTGGATTAAGGTACATTTAGGAGGATTAGGGCCGATTAAGGTGGGCGGAGGATTGGTATGGACTAAGCTTTATTACAGTTGGCTTTACAACCTTAATCCTACTCCATCCATTTAATGCAGCCTAATCCTTGTTCATTCACCCTAATCATCTTTATTACAACCTAATCCACCTTAAGCCTCCCTAACGGGTCTTAATACTGCTTAATCAACCCTAATTCACCTTAATCCACCCTAATTAACATAATGCTGCTTCATCCACCTTAATCTTCTTTCATACACCTTAATCCTCATTCATGTACCTTAATTCACCTTAATCTTGCTTAATACAACCTAATCCACCTTAAAGGACCCTAACCCACTCCCACCAATCCTAAGCCGCCTTAATCTACCGGAATCTACCCCAATAGGTCTCAATCCACCTTTATCAACCTTAATTCGCCCTAATCTACCCTAATCGACTTCATTCCTCTTTCCTCCACCTTAATCCTCCCCAATCCTTGTTCATGCACCCTAATGCACCTTAGTCCACACTAATCGGTCTTAATACTCGCCCATCTACCCTAATTTACCTTATTTCATACTAATTCGTCTTAACATACTCTAATGACGCGCAAGCCGTCACGCTTCACCTGTGGTATTATATAAATGGCATAACTATCTTCAGGCCCCTTGCTGCAGTTACATGATGGGCAACAGCACGGCATAGCGCTAGCGCATAGAGCCGAAAACACAGCCTACAACGTTCGCTACGAGGAGCTAAAGCGCCGAGCCACCGAGCTGAGGAGAAAAATGTCGCGGACGAAAAACAAAAAGAGAAGTAAAACGCAAGATCCGTGCTTTTCGAAGGGCAACAGAAGGGAGACCAAACGTCGTGCAGAAAACGGGAGCAAAACTGGTTGCCGTGAGGGGTGGGGGGACGCTAAAAGGGGCGAGGAGGAGGTGAGCAGGTGGCGCGGTGGCGGCCGAGTTCAAAGAATGGCGGTACTTTCAAATTATCAAGGCACTTTAAGCACTCCGAGCTAACAGGGAACACTTAGGCAACGATTCACTACTGCTTTTGAGAGATTTACCTCGAAAATGTCATGTGCGTTGAACGGGAAGGGATTAGGAGCGATAAGAGCGTTGATACCAACAAGGCACTGAGGCAGGGGTGCGTTTTATTCCCCACTATTTCATATGATGAACATTGTAAGGATGCAAAGGGCGCTAGAAGGAAGTAATATCAGGTTTAATCTCTCATGCAAACAGGTGAGTACAACAGTAGAGCAGCAGCTTCCACGTTTGTTTTATGCGGACGACATTTAGTTGCTCGCTAACGAGCGGAGCGGTATGTCGCATCCGGCCAATATATGTGGAGAGTAAGGGGCAAATCAGGTCTTAAATGTAGCCTAAAAATCACGTGTTATGGTATTCAATTAAACAGCGAACAGACAATGGCAATACAGGGCCAGGAAATACTTTGCGTAAAAGAATATAAATACATTGGTATATGAATAAGGCCGCGACCTTATTAACAACAAACAACATCGCAATCTGGACGACAGCTCCGTCACAGCCATGGCGTACATCAATCACTGCTTTGAGCCTGGCCTCTGCCTACTTCATGGAAAGAGACCACGGTAATTTTTATCCCAAAGCCAAACACGCGGTTGACTACTTCTAATCTCAAACCTCTACCACTAACCTCTTATCTAGGTAGAACCCTTGCACACGTCATCCTCAACCGACTCAGCAAATACATGGAAGACAAGAATATTTATCCATCAGAAATGGTAGGTTTTCTAAAATCTCTCCCGTGCAAACCAAGCTGACCAGCTGAACGGTTCCGGTTTGATCTGCTCGCCGAGCAAGTCAGAACTGCTGGTGTTACCACCGAAGTACGTCAGACGTAAGAAGAGCGAAGCGAGGGATTACGAGGCCATCAAGATCATGACGAGGAACGCCGACGTTATCACGGAGGTCGACAAAATCCGGGTGCTCGGCATGATTATAGACAAGCGACGGAGCAACGGCGAGACTATTTCCCGCCTTGCAGCCAAGATTACCAACCCAATACGTCTCATCAGACGGGTTGCCAACCGCAAGGCCGGGATGAAGGAGGAAAGCTTCTTTCGGCATGTGCACTTCTTCGTAATCAGCCACGTCACCTACGTTGCAGCCTTCCACAACTGGATGCAATGTGAAAGAAATAAAATCAACGCCCTGATACGCCGAACTTACGAGGCGGCGCTCGGACTATTCGAGTGTACGAACACCAGCAAGCTCCTGAGCCTGGGGGTACACAATACCCTCGAGGAAATTGCGGAAGCGCAACGGACCGCCCAGCTGGAGCGGCTCTCTATGACCGAAGCCGGCAATACTTGGGCTTCAATACTTCAATACACGGGCTTCACGGCTGGAGCGAAAGTGGTGAGTAGCGACGTTTCTGTCCCGGACGGAACCCGGCGCCGGATTCGGGTGGATCTCATCCCAAGAAACATGAACCCGGAGTATAACAAGGAGAGAAGAGCGGCGAGGGCCAAGGCCCTCATTGACTTTTACGCCAAGGACGAGCACGCAAGTTTCGTGGATGCGGCAGAATACCAGGGAGACTGCGCGGCGTTCGTAGCTACCACCATCGAGGCGTCGTCCGGCGCGACGAGGGCAGCGGCGAGCTTACGGGTCCGCGAGGCGTGTCAGGCGGATGAGGTGGCCATTGCCCTGGCCATTGGCGACCCCGGGTGCCAGACAGTGTTGTGCGATTAGCGAAGTGCAGTGCGGAATTATGCAAATGGCAAAGTGTGTGTTGAGGCTGTGCGCGTTCTGTACTCGGCTTACCTGCAGCGACAGAATCGGTATGTTAGAATCAAGTGGTGCCCGGCGCACGCGGGCAACGATGCGTCCGAGAAGCACGATAACCACAACGAGACGGCACACGCAGTGGCGCGAGCGTTAACCAACCGCGCCACTGCAACCGACCGTCCAACGTGGTGTAGTGCCAAGGACCGCATGACGACGTTAAACGAACTTACACAGTTCCACCGCCTGGCTCGAAGGACTTTCCCACCCCCGCACCCGGGGCTGAGCCGAGCGGAGGCGGTGGTGTTCAGAATATTGCAAACTGGTTCTTTGCCCACCCCAGTGTTAATGACTCATCTATGATATGAGTGAGTGAGTGATGTGAGTGATGTGTGCCGCGTGTGCCAGCGGGAGAGGGCCACCCTGACGCACATCCTATGGGTTTGCACCAAGTTCCCCAATTAGGCTTCGAAAATAACAACGATTCCGCCGCGACTCGCGGCTGCGGCGGAATGCTACGACCACGAAAGCCAAACCTGGGCCGTCCAGCAGGTCTCGGCGGCTCTTGAAAGACAAAGGCCGAGTGAAACCGACGGAACGTTGCCCCTCAGGGCGACCGACCGCGGGAGTAACATGCGCTGGAGTTGAGTAGAGACCGCCCACTGAGATGTCACGGCCCGCGTCACGGCGCCATTTAGTCATGGTGTCGTTCTGCAGGCGACTACATGAAGTTGTCTCTCTCTCTCTCCCGTGCAAGATGTCATGCTTCAAATGAAACATGGCATCATTAAACCCAATAGCAGTCTAGATACGCAAGTAATTCTGAGTCTGGACCATCACAGAGCCTTCAATAAAGTTTCACATTCCGCCGTCCGCCGGGAGCTTAATCTCATTGGGGTTGACGGAAATACATGACTACGTAGGTGCTTTCTTAGCCAACCTTACCGCAATCATACACGTAAGGCTGTTTCACATGGCGCAATTTTCACTGAGCGACACAGCGAATTCCGTCGCTCAGCGATCGCCGCGACGTCGTGGGCTCTCCGCGACTGGATTCCGACAAGTTGCTCGCGCCATCAGATGCGGACATTGTAGCGTCCCGTTGTCGTGTCGGTCGGGCACGCACAACAGTGTGTGTCTGTGTGTGTGCGTTCCCAGGGAGATGGGCACAACGAAGCGAGGGCTGGGCCCTCGAGCTGCAGCGTGACATAAGCCATCACTTCTAGAACAATCCCCGAGGCCCCGGCCGAAAAACGACGCTTCGGGCAACCTACCGCTGGTGAGCCTCAGGTCGAATTTCGTGGCAGCGGAGGTGTTTGTTACGTCTGAACACGACGAAAGGCGTTCATCATACGTTTGTCACGAGGCAGCTCTCACCCATTCATCGGCGCCTACCATGAAGTCAACACAGCGTTTACACCGACTGCTGACGGGTCCCCAAAAGGCTACTCCCACCGCTGCCTGACAACATCAACTTTCCGAAAGCGGCTCAGAGACGACAACGACGACCCGTGCTGTGTTTAGCAAGAGAGCTCAACCAATTTCTTTTATTTATTCAATCATAGTACTACCCTACTCGTGGCCTATCCCCCGTAGTGGGTTTGTGCCATTGATTGAGGCTTCATCATCATCATCATCATCATCAGCTCGGGCTGCTCGCTGCTCCTAGGCTGCTGTTTATCTGCTGCTCCTCGCCTTTAATTAAACGTCGTTACGTTATTATTATTATTATTATTATTATTATTATTATTATTATTATTATTATTATCTATATTTACATAGATGCGTCGATTGAGGTGAAACGCAACACGGCTTCGCTGCTCGTGCTTCTTCGCAGAGTCGAAGGGTTTATGAATTTTTATTGTCTCCAGTGCGCAAACCTTAAAAAGTTACTGCCTCCTAAGAATTTGTGCAATATGCAACAAATCACTTTTATTTCACATTATGTGTTGTGTCATCTGTTCATAACGTATTTTTATCATATGTCCCTTGGTGGGCTCACTTAGGTATAAAAGAGCACATAAACAGTTGTACATCACTAATAACATTATTTGTGTTTTTCGTTTCAGAGTGTTGCAAACGAAAAAGCAGGCCCCTGGATGAATATGAAAACACGAGTAAAAAGTGAGTGCTGGTTTCCAAAATTAAACAAACTTTCCTGATTCTTTGTATGGGCTGTTTCGTCAGCCATGTTCGGGTGACTGGCAAGCTTGAGGTTTATTCCATAGTCAGTACATGGAAATGCGTTGTCAGTAAGTGAGCTGTATTATATGCAGGCCTCACGCTAACAAAAAAACTCTAGAAGCAAGGGGCTGTATATCTGTTTATTTATTTGTTGAATACATTATGCGGGAACGTGGCGCATGCAGGAAAGGCTAAAACTAGCAGAATGATATATGGAAGACAGCTTGTGGACACAATGGTACAACAGTGCGAATACATTTGTCTCAAGCCAAGTGATTGTAGTCACCCACGATGCACTGAAAAACTTAATTGTAGTTATTCGTTCAGCGTTTATTGTGAAGCAGCGAGGCGCGTGGGTGTTTCTGTCCGTGAGCCTACCGTCACTGCTTTGCAAATATCCCAAGCTTGACTGCTTTGCAGACGCTACCTTGTTTTCACATCTTCACCTGCTAGGGGCATGGGACCATGCGTCTAGCTACCGTGGCTATATCTGCAGTACCATCAGGGTTAAAAAAAGGAAGGGGTGAGAGAAATCAACGCGTGGCTAAAAAAATTATATTTTGAGGCTTAGCATCCCGAAGCTGCTGTGAATTAGAAGGGACTCAGTAATGGAGGGCTCCGGATGAGTTCTGGCCGCATGGAGTTATTGAACGCGCATACAAAAAATGACACAAGTGTTTCTGAATTTCCGTCGTAACGTGACAGGCGCTGCCGAAACGCTAAAGCCACCTTGCCACTACGGCCACTGTGATCGAAAGAATGATGAAGCCACTGAACAATGTCGAATAACCATGGATTTTCAGGTCATGTCGAAGCCGACACCGGTTCCATTCCTAGCCTTGCAAGTTGATGGCTGCAATGCAAAATGAATGTCGAATAACCGCGATATTAGCATTGTGTCTTGTGCTTCGTTTGTATGATCAACAACACCGCAATGACCACTTTCTGCTGTCTAGAATGCAAGGAATTCTCCTCTTCTGCGGAAAACAGGCCGCATTCATGCATTAACTACTTTTCGTTATGTTAATATAGAAAAAAGTGCTTTGCCGACTGTAATAAAGGGCACGCGCGGCATTAAGCGGACACGATGCTATTGTACTGAATTGTCACAAGAAATAAGGTGTGCCAGGAAGCGCTTGCAAGCAGGTGAGATACCTGATTATCTAGAAAAATGCATCCTGCAGATTACTTGAATGCGTCTGCCTTCGTTATGTCAAGTGCGCATTATATACATAAGTGTTAAAAGCATACGATTTTCTCCTACCACCTTTAGTATGCTTTAGGGTAATATACACTTCTGTTATACGATCTGAAAACATGCTGTACATTCATGCAGATCTGTTCATGCTTACATAGACACATTACATATTTTTCAAAGGCGAATAATTTTTGTAGAATCCAGGAAAGTGCTCTCGATAGTTTCACTGTGGCTTTTTAACACAGAGTGAGGACATATATACCAAGCTCTGAGAATAAAAAAAATAAAAGACAAGCCGCAACAGGAAATACAATAGCACAAGGGCAGTGTTCGTGCTTACAACTTTAAACATTTGAAATGAGCACAACACGTGACCTTGCACGAACTTCATGCAGTTGTTACCTAAAAAAGTTGGGCCTCTCAGATCGCTATTTTCTCGTTCATTAAAAAATTTTTGTCTATAGCAAAATGATCTAAGATAGCAGATAAGTTCATCAGGAACAAAAGACACATACGTCCTAAACTTCACACTAAGGTCCCGTATGCTACAGATAAGTTATATAATGAGGAAATTAGACAGCTAAGTTCTCGAAGCTCTAATGAAAATAGAGGTAACTATGACTAGCATGAAAAAAGATGAATGAAAGTGCTGCCTAAAAATTAACGTTTTTGAATTGAAGAATTCTTCTCAAAGCCAAGGAACAGAAAATTTCTTTGTCCTGCGAAGCACATGCCGTATACATGTCGCATAGTTTGGGTCTTTACAGAGAGATTCAAGGGAAGTTTCTTTATATATACATTGGAAATGAGAAACAAAACGCCTCTTAAAGTATGTATATCATATTGACATAACTGCTTTGTCATCTCTAATGCATCAGATATCCTTGCTATATGTTCACAATTATTTGTCTTGATAACTCCTGGACCTCTAAGCGATCGTCATACCTGGAAGGAAAACGAAATTCCGCTAAATGTTAGGCAATCAGAAAAACTATATCACCTTGGCCTATGTTTTTCCTAATAGCTATTCAAGGCCAATATAGTATTATTTTGGACGAAAAAGGTCTCAATATTAACCGCAAAATTCTCGGGCTGCGAGATAACGATCCGAGATCTTCTATGTCACTGCCTTCATTGTGAGAACGAGGATGGAATTCAATTCTTTTCGGAACGGGGCAGTCTTCGACTATTTGAAACGACTTCACTTTCGCTCGACACAATAATACATCTTTACTGCGTGCACGTGACATTAAAGTAGCGAGTTTCTTCGATTTTGTGGCATCGCGTGACAGACTAGGAAGCTACCCGTGGCTCCAAACACATTTTCGCCAATTGCTGGAGGCTTATGGTCAGACAGGTGTAGAATCCGAAAAAAGCCCTGTTATTTTGGGTGCCCGAATTGTTAATAATCGGCAAGTACACGTCACCTTGTGATCGCGTGGTCTCGTGGTTTCCGTGGCGGCTCCACACAGGCAGGGGAAGCAAACGTGGCCCCAGCAATGTATGACAAATTGAGGAGGTCTGGCGAAGGATTGCAACAGAAAGAGATTGGCATAACTTAAAGTTATTGGAGCCTTGTTCGCCTTGCGTGAATGAAAGTGAGTTGCTCTCTCGTGTTGTTCCCAAAAGATACCGACAGCGCCTCTGGCATTTTCTACGCTGCCGAAGCCTTATGGCCTTTGAGAAAACTGGATATCGTCGGAGGACTGATTTTATGTTATGTTTATTGGTTAGATTGGCAAGTACAATTAGTTCAGTGAGTTTTCTTGTGCCGGTCGCTCCTTTTGTCACGTTAGATTTTGTCATCCCCTTTTAAAGCTGAACATGCAGAAGGAGGAAATTTGGGAGACCAGGCAAAAACGTTTTATATGCAAAGACGAAAAAAACGGTTGCATATAAAGGTGTTAAAACAGACAAGCATTAAATTACAATTGTTCTACAAATTTTGTTGTCATTGCTGGAAAATATTTGCTGTTTATTTCATTGTTATAGTCGTTCGCACTATAAGAGAAGTAGGCGAAAGTTTACAAACATATTTTTCATCTCCTATCAAACATGATAAACCGGTCTAGACACGCAGGAACCGCCAGGCATTCATATTCATTATCGTTTTTGAGGTGAACTCGCACCAAGCTAAGGCCCTTAGTCCAAACCAAATGGAACGCACTTTTCATTCTACATGGTTCAAAGCACTTACGATTTCGGCTGCTTACCAATAACATCTTAAAACGAAACCCATGGCACACCTGCTGTTTGTCAAATTTAATGAAGACACAATACAGAGACAACAAACGCTCATTTGGGAAGCAACGTAACATGAATATGATTGTCCTAATTTTTTCTTATTTTTCCAGCCTCTGAATATAAATTCAAAATTTGGTCAAGAGAAGACGTTATACTATCAGTACATTTGAGTGAAGAAAGAGAAAATAACTATAAACCGCTGGTAAGTGCATGTTTCGCATTTTTATTTGATGTTTCAGGCATTTCGAAAAATTTGTTGAATGACCTGAGACGTCAATAGCTGAAGAGATGCTTCAAGTTAGTTTTCTTTTCCGTTAGCGCTATACATGCCTGTTTCAAGCATGAATTGCTTTCAACTCCCGTTGTCGGTGACCTTCAAGTGACCTGGAGCCAAAACCCAGACCGTTATCCGAGCAATGAAGCCAGAACATCTGGGTTAGTTGCGAGAACAAAGGGAGATCATCTCGGCAACCAGTCTAAACGCAAGAAAATACTTTCTCTTGGCCCCACTCTATGTAGAGTACCACATTACATATGCTAGTTACTGCATAAACGAGTTAAAAAGAATATTGTTTCCAAATTCTTCCTAACGTTGGCTCACAGTATAACACAAGCTGTAACTTCTAGTGCACTGAAGTTTTCTTTGTTATTTGCAATGGTGACATCCAAATGGAGATACAGGGCACCATACACTTTATTGTCATCTTTTAGCGCTGAGACAGGGTTGCCTGTGCGCTTTTGAACGTCAGCGGTCCGTGAGTTCCGCGGCACGAGTTTTGCGTCGCCTTGAGAGATGCCGCCACGCTGCGGAGGGTCTTTTTCTGGCGTTCTGCTTCTTAGAGCTGGGCGGTGAGCTCAATCTAGTAAATACTTTGCAGGCAATGGACAGTAAGCTGATCGCTCTAAAATTTTTCCCCTCCATGGTGTCCCTTTCTAGTAGATTAAGATTATGTTGGCGTTCTTCCATGATTCCGGTGCGCACTAGGTCATGACGCACACTAGGTCATGACTGGGTGGCCAGTTTTTCTACAACAATCGGCCCACCATGCTTCAACAAACCTGCGGTTACCTGATCCTACCCAGCTTCCTTCCCCCTTTGCATAGCTCCCAAGGCTTTCTTTACTTCTTCCAGCGTTACTTGCGGGATCTCAAATTCTTCTAGACTATTCCCTATTCCATTATCCTCGTGGGTGCCATTGGTACTGCATAAATCGCCATAGAACTCCTGAGCCACTTGAACTATCTCATCCATATTAGTAATGATATTGCCGGCTTTGTCTCTTAACGCGTACATCTGATTTTCGCCTATTCCTAGTTCCTTCTTCACTGCTCTTAGGCTTCCTCCGTTCCTGAGAGCATGTTGAATTCTATTCATATTATACTTCCTCATGTCAGCTGTCTTACGCTGGTTGATTAACTTGGAAAGTTTTGCCTGTTCTATGATAGATTTAGGGTCAGAGTGTTTCATACATTGGCGTTTCTTAATCAGATCTTACGTCTCCTGTGATAGCTTACTGGTATCAAGTCTAACGTAGTTACCACCGACTTCTATTGCACACTCCTTCATGATGCCCATAATATTGCCGTTCATTGCTTCAACACTAAGTTCCCTTTCCTGAGTTAAAGCCGAATATCTGCTCTGCCGCTTCATCGGGAATACCTCTATTTTCCGGATCAAGCTACAGAACAGGTGTTCTGCATCTCAACAATAGACAATATTCACACTATGAATCAGGCGATAGAGAAATGTGCGTAATATAGCCAACCCTTATATATAGCTTTCATCGATTACCAAAAAGTGTTTGATTCAGTCGATACCTCAGCACTTATGCAGGCATTACGGAATCAGAGTGTAGAGCCGTATATAAAAATACTCAAAGAGAGTTTACAACTCTGTCGCAACAACGCGAGCACTCTATGCGCTTCCCCTCACGAACGCCAGAGCCACCAACTGGAACGCCATCGACATGGAGCACCACACCGTAATTCGCCAACTTTACGGGCTTCCTCGCAACTCGCAAGTAGGAGCAACTCTCGCAGAAGCGGGAGACTGGCCGCCCTCACTTCGCACACGGAAGCAAGCGATGAACCACATCGAGCGCCTTCAACGTTCGCTACAGGGACAACGCCTCGTTTGTCGCCTCCACACCCTCGAGGGCTCGGGCATGGGCCAGCATGCCACCGAGTTCTGCACACTCGTCGCGTCGACGCCGCAACTCCTACCTCTGCCGGTATCGCCGCACGCCTCCGCGCTACTCGATGCAAACACCACGGTGCCAGGCGTCAAGTCCAAGCGTCAAACAGCTGTTTGCGCTATGCAGCAGGAAACGGCCGCACTGCTACACGAGCGCCTAGGGGGTCGGCTGCTCGTTTACACCGACGGCTCCGTGGCGAGTGATGGTTCTGGTGCTGCAGCGTGCACGGCGCCAGATATTTGCGCTACACGGCAGTGCCGCCTTCGTGCTGTGTGGTCTTCGGCGGTGGTCGAGCTTGCTGCGATCGACCTAACAGCTGATCTCCTGCTTCAACAGCGCAGTGTTGTTTCTGCCGCGATCCTTTGGGACTCGCGCGCGGCCCTGTGTATGCTGGCGAAGGATTACCGTTGACCTCCGTTGGTGCAGCGCGTCGGCTCAAAGCTCCGCCATCTCGTCAGCCAGGGCTGCGATTTGGCGTTGCAATGGGTTCCAGCGCACATCGGCCTGCAAGGGAACGAAGCCGCGGACGCTCTCGCAAAGCAGGCTCACTCCCTGCGCTTCCCCCTCGCTACCTCGGTCAGCGGCTTCGACGTGGCCAAAGCAACCATTCTGCGAACGCTCCGTGCGCAGCAACCGGGCCAGCGCGTCGCCGCGGGTGCGTCACTTCGACTCCTCCCCCGCGTGGGCTTCTCCCGGGCGGACCGCTCTTTCCTGCTTCGCCTGTGCGTCGGCTGCTACAGGACGGCTCCTAGAACACACAGGCTGCAGGGAATTGGCGACTCCGCGTGCAGCAACTGCGCCGATTTGGAGACGCTCGACCACTTGCTACTTCGCTGCCCTGCCTTCGATGTGGAGCGCACGGACTTGTGTACAGTCTATCGGCGACTGGGACTGACTTACGATACGGCGAACGCGCTGCTATTCCCTGCAGCCCACTCGTCCATCGTGAAGCACGCTCTTTCGGCACTGCTGGACTACTGCAATGCGACGCACTTGAGAGCGCGGCTCTGAGCTCCGCACTCACATTTTTTTTCCCCTTGCCACGTTCGTCCTGTCTTTCTCTCCTTCATCTTTTTCTTCCCATTCCCCCTTCCCCGTGCAGTGCTGTTGAGGTGTCCTCCTGTGAGAGACAGTTACGGCACTGCACTCATCTCTTCCGTTTCCTTTCCTAAAATCACTTCACACACACACACAAAAATACTCAAAGATATCTATAGAGGCTCCACAGCCATCCTAGTCCTCCATAAAAAAAGCAACAAAATCCCAATAAAGATGGGCGTCAGGCAGGGAGATACGATCTGTCCCATTCTGTTCACAGCGATTTTACTGGAGGTATTCAGAGACCTGCATTGGGAAGAATTAGGGATAAAAGTTAATGGAGAATACCTTAGTGACTTGCGATTGGCTGATGATATTGCCTTCCTTAGTAACTCAGGGGACCAATTGCAATGCATGCTCACTGACCTGTATAGGCAAAGCAGAAGGGTGGGTCTAAATATTAATTTGCAGAAAACTAATGTAATGTTTACCCGTCTTGGAAGAGAACAGCAGTTTACGATAGGTAGCGAGGGACTGGAAGTGATAGGGGAATACATCCCCTTAGGGCAGGTAGTCACCGCGGATCCGGATCATGAGACTGAAACAATCAGAAAAATAAGAATGGGCTTGGGTGCATTTGGCAAGCAATTTCAGATCATGAACAGCATGTTGCGATTATTCTTCAAAAGAAAAGTGTATAACAGCTGTGTCTTACCAGTACTCACCTACGGGGCAGAAACCTGGAGGCTTACGAAAAGGGTTCTACCTAAATTGAGCATGACGCTACGAGCTATGGAAAGAAGAATGATGGGTGTAACGTTCAGGGATAAGAAAAGCGCAGATTGCGTGAGGCAACAAACCCGAGTTAATGATATCTTAGTAGAAATCAAGGAAAAGAAATGGGTATGGACAGACATGTAATGAGTAGGGAAGGTAACCGATGGTCATTAAGGGTTACAGACTGGATTTCAAGAGAAGGGAAGTGTAGCAGGGGGTGCCAGAAAGTGAAGTGGCCGAATGACATTAAAATGTTTCCAGGGACAGCGTGGCCACGATTAGCACATGACGGGGGCAGTTTGAGAAGTATGCTAGAGGCCTTTTCCATGCAGTGCGCGTAACCAGGATGATGATGATGATGATGATGATGATGATGATGATGATGATGGCAGTTACGTCTTGGCATCGGATCACGGCTGCGTCGCATGGCGTGGTACGTGGCCGCTGCGTCGCGTGGCTGGTACATGGCGTCTTCAGGTGGTCTTTCGTCAGCGTATTCTTTGCTTCCAGACTTCGTCGGGACAGCGGCGTGTCATTTTTATGTCGTCAAGGTAGTCTCTTCGTCGTCTTCGTTTGCGGCGGTGGATCTTCATCAGTTCAACGAACAGCAACCGCACCTCCATCGGTTGGTGCTTTTAGTTTTCCCAATATGGGCCCACAGACCGGCACCGGGCTGGGCCAGTGTATGGACGGCGCTGCGGCGACACGTAGCGGCCTGGTGAAGGAGAACGGAACGGTCATAGAGGGCTTCACTGGGTGGCGGCGAGGTAGTTGGCGATATCGCGAGGTCGTTCGCCGAGCACTGGTCGCGGCGCGTTAACGGCGAACCTTCGCAGTGTCACCTCCCGGTATGGTAATCGGCAGCAGACGTGACCAGCTTGCTCACAGTGGCAACATAGCGGGCGGTGGTCAGGAGCGCGCCAGACGTCTGTTTTCCTTGCAATGCTGTGCGGAGCGATGGTATGGCGTGCTTACGGTGACGGTGGTGGACGACGGAACTGTGGCGTCACTGGCCCGGCCACGGGCCCGCAGCAAGAACGTAACAGCGGGCTACAGCGGCGTATGCCATCGTTTGCGACTGAGTCTTCGGCAATTCAGGGGCTACTCCAAGTGAAAGTTGGAGCTCCTCGCGTACGACGTCGGCATTCGAAGCCACTTTTGTCTGCGACGAAAGGAACAGCTTTTGAAGCTCCTCCAGCACAACCGCTCTGATAGTCTCGCGCATGTCATCGGTGGCCACTGAATGAACTCCGGCGTGGTTTGCTGACTTCGTGCGGTGGTCGAATTGCCGCTTCTGCATTCCCAGTGTCTTCTTAGTGCTGGTGGCCTCCCGAAGAAACTCGTCGACGGCCTTCAGTGCGCTTCGGATTAATCCGGCGCAAAAGTTCTTCCTTTACACCACGCATAAGCTGGCGGACTTTCTTCTGCTCCGGCAATTCTGGGTTGGCGTGGCAGAACAGATGGCTAATTTCTTTCGTAAATATACCAACGTTCTCATTAGGTAGCTACACGCGGTTGTCTAGTAGAGCTTGGACTCGCTCTTTTCACACAACGCTTGTAAATGTCTGCTGGAAGCCGCTGTGAAACAGCTCCCACGTCGTTAAGGTGGTTTCTCGATTCTCGAACGACGTCCTGGCGGCATCTTCCAATGCGAAAAATACATGGTGTAGCTTGTCGTCGCTGTTCCCGTTGTTGAACGTAGTGACCCTCTCGTACGTCTCAAGCCAGCTTTCCGTATCTTCGAATGTTGAATCCCGGAAGGTCGGAGGCTCCCTGGGCTGCTGTAACACGATGGAGGACGCGGGGGCTCCTATTGGGGATGACTTGGCGACGATCTTCCTGCTCGTCTCAGGTAAAAATCCGTACTCTGGGCCTCTCCCTGTTCTTGCCATTTTCGTGAGAGTCATTTCATCAAGGATGAGCAAGAAGATGTTCCCACGACCACCTGAACAAGGTCAGTCGTCTACTTCATCACTCATTTTTGGACGACGTGCCTTTGGAAGCTCGGACCAGCTCGATTCCAGGGAGAGCTCAACGCCAGAAGCCATGGACTCTGACAGCGAGTACACCGTAGTCATGGGCCGCCGTATGAAGAACATGCGCCGTATGTCGACTGAGGTGACTTCATCGCATCAGAGTGAGCAAGAATCCTTCATGGCTTCTTACGTGCCGCTATCGACGTCACACAGCATGAACTCCCTCAGCAGGCAGTTTCTACCCGAATATTTTGAAAGTGTGGCCCCGGGCAAATCAACGAGATCAGGATCAACGCTCGCAAGAACATCCTGACAATAGATGTGACAAATTGCGCAATACTCGAGAAGTTAAAGACCATTCCACAGTTAAGCGCAATCCCCGTCCGCTCATTTATTACTTACGGGAAGGAGACAACTGGAGTGATTTCCCATACGGAGCTTGAAGTCAAGCATGCGGACCTGAAGAGTCTCTTGAGGTCATCGGTACGCATTCTTGAGATTCGCCGCTTGGGGCACTCCCGATTCATCAAGTTAATATTTGCTTCTTCGGCATTAGCAGCGTCTGCCAAAGTGGGCTACGTGATACACCGAGTACGACCATTCGTTCCGAGGCCTATTCAGTGCCGGAAATGTCATAAGGTGGGACACGTGAGCGCTGTTTGTCGAAGCAAAGCCACCTCTTCGCGTTACGGCATAGAGCATGACACCATCGACTGTGAGACGTCCTCATTTACATGTCCCAACTGTACTAGCTCTCATGAAGCGACTGCAAAGGAATGCCCGAAGATGAAACAAGAGTTTCGTATTCTTCGAAAAATGGCAAGACACCAATCTTCACGTAAAGAGGCTACTCAATCCGTTCGCCAAAGTGACTAACGCTCGCGACAGAAGCATCACAAAACAATTTCAGGAGAACTACCTAGTCTGGCACAAGTACCACGACCACCTCTTCCTTTGCGTGCATCGAGGACGGTAGCGGCCTCTACTGATAATTCAAGGTCAACGAGAGCGCGAGGCAAACATTCACCTCCACCGGCTGATACAGACACGGGATGGCCTTTGCTCCCCTCTAGGCCCACGGCAACGCCAGCGTGCCCTTGTGGGCCTCTGCGCAACGAAGCCAAGAATTATAGGCCCAATGAACCCGGTGACACTACAGGCAAACAAGGAGATGAACACAATAAGAAGGAGAGTGTACAAAAAATGCTGAAGCATCTGGTAGAGTCAATGTGCGTAATTCTCGGTGGTCTCGAGAATCAGGCCGCTAAATGTGCCCTACAAGTTATCGCCGTGCTGGAGCCACTTGTCGCAGCTCTTTATATGCTATAAAACTTTTGTTTGGCACTTGTGCTGTTCACGCAGGGAAGGCTCACACACCAGCTTCGTCATAGCGCCTTTATTTTTAAGTTTCCTTGAATTGGTGACTACAGACTTGATACGAAACTTGATAGTGGCTTCATGGATGACAGTTGTGAATGTTTATCATCAGAGTGTTGAACTTGCTTTCACCTTTGTGCATCACTCTTGCTATGTCATCATCATCCCTCATCACACCTTTATGTCCCCGTTCCCCCCTCCCCCTGTGCAGAGTAGCAGGCTAGAGCGCCTTAGCTCAGGCCAACCTCTCTGGCTTCTTTCCATTAAATTATCTCTCTTTTGGCGACTTTGGTGTTGTGCTCCGCGTTCAGGCTGGGATCACGGCTTTGTGGGGAAGTCCGGTACACTAAGGCAAAGCACCTCCACCAGATGTCACGTGGAAGTGACGGTTGAGGAAAGAGCAACAAAACTGTGTATGGCGAAATTAACTTTGTTGGGCGAACCTGTGCCCAGAAAAAACAGGCTACATTCAATGCTCAACGAAAGAGGCGAACACAGTCGGCAATCTTCGAAAATCTGATCAGCGGGTCAAGCGCGTCGGCTTTTATGCATCAGTCGTCGAGTGTTCCAGAGTAATCACTGAGACCCGCGTATTCTTTCACAGCGTTCTACACCATTCGCGTCGTGCATATATGCAATCAGATTACACAAGGTTCGCTGACATACAGTGAATGGAACCATCGATAACATTCGAGAAACTTCCTATACATGCAGGCGTCCTGCTCCGTGCGAGAACAATTGTTAGGCGGTGAAACGTGGTCACCCGACAAAGATAAACATGCGCACGTGTCAATTTCCATTCCGCTTTGATCAAACGGTCTTCGAGGAACCTGGAAAGGTTGTAGGAGTCGGCTGGTTGCGAATGAGGTGACTTGCGCCTCCAGCAGTCGAGGCAAGTGCGAACGTGCTGTTTCACAGTGGTGGTAAGTGTCGGCCAGTAGTACCTCTGCTGCACTCTGGCAAATGTTCTCGTGTAGCCTGTGTGACCAGAAGTCAACTCGTTCGTGCGTGACGAAGCCTGTAGAGTGAAGCGTCTATACACGGAAGCGGGTACACGTAAACGGTAGTCACACAGAAACGCAAGCTGCCATCTTTTCTTCTTATCTAAAACAACAGGAGATGCCCAGGAACTGGTTCATGGTTGGACCACTTCGTCTTCGAACATTTTGTCCCTTGTTGTTGGGTGGTTTCACGTTCCCTAGGAGGCACACGATAAGGATTTTGGTGAATTGGTCTTGCCGGATCCACTGTAATTATCCGATGCTTTGTTAGAGGCGTCCAACCGTAGCTAGACGTCAACGTGAAGCAGTCGTTGCACTTGGGCAATGGCGTAAGAAGACATTCCCCGTTCGTTCTGCGACAAAGCAGTGCTGACGTCAAGTGCACACGCTCGGCCTTGCGTAGGTGCTTCCTCGAGTAGTGAACAGCAGCCGCGAACATCCGCAACACTAGCAAAGTAAGCCACACCCATGCCCTTCGAAGGTACGGTCGATCTGTGCTAAAATTGGTTAGCAAAAGATTCGTGCGCCCGTCGGTGACATTTACGATTCCTTGTGCTACCGAGATCCAGGGAGTAAGCAACAACGGGGTCATTTGGTCGGCAACTCCCTCGCAATGAAACGGTGGGCCACATGCTACCGAAACAAGGCTACATGATCGAGGTGGGATAACGACGTCGTCTTCCGCTAGACGAAAGCAGTTGCGTTGCGGCGATAAGCAATGGACTGAACCAGGGCTCATATAAAACGTCACCATGCGGACCACAATTTTAATTATAGCGCCATATTCTTTCACCAAATCCATTACAATAATCAAATGTTTACAGCACACAGGAACAACGATGAAAGCGGCCACGAAAGAAGGATCCCCAATGCCAATTCTAGCAGTACATCTTCCAGTAGGCATCATTTTTGCCCGCCTGCCGTCCTCATCTGAGGTCCCGTCCATGGCGTTTACACTTTCTTCAGGCGCAGGACGAGTTCCTGACTCATTATGGAGAAGTCGGCACCAACGTCGACTTCTCTCATCGATATCGGCACTCATCAATGTCCGCGCTCACAATTTCTTCGGCGGTGTCGGTGTTTATGGGCTTCACGTCGTTCTGCGATGAGAGCGTTGGGGGCTTTTTATTGTCTTGCCACGGACCTGCAACCTTAACCATAGAGGTCACCGCCTTCAGTTCCCCGGCGTGGGATGGGCGACCTTCGTCCTCAGAGGTCAGCAAAAGTACGTTCAGTAGGGGAAGGCATTTGACGTGGAGGGGTTGGAGGGGGCGACCGACGGCCGAAATTGGACTTACCATGCGGCACGGATTCGTCATTCGGGTGCGCTATTGCAGGTCCCTGAAAAGCAGCTTTGTTGCGGCGTAGCGTGGAGTCGTAATTTGCGCGTCGACCATAGGACCACGGACCAAACCGTCGAAATGATGTGCCACGATGCTAGCAATGACGCGAAAGTTGGTTGGCGCCTCCGCAGTGAAAACAGAGTGGGCGCCTTTCAGCGGTGCGCCATGCGTCGGTTCTTCGAAATTGCGGCCGTCCCGTAGTGTCGTTTTGCGGCGTTGACCAAGGTGTGGTGAACGGCGGCTGGTGGCTTGACTGTAGTGGCATAACGGGTTCGCGCCTCCACTTGCGGCGGCGACCCAGGAGTTGCTGTTGAAGGCTGGTGGTACGGCGGTGTCGTTGTAACGGGTAGTGGACATTGGACAGCGGTCGCGTAATCATGGGACACTGGTGATCTTGAAGATCGGCTGCCGGTAACGCCTGCCTGATTTCGTTGCGCACCACTCCGGCCATTGACGCTACGGGTCTATTCGCTGTCGGTGTCAGAATCTTTTGAATTCCCTCTCTGACGAGTTATCTGATCAGTTCACGGAAGGGACTCAGATACTCGCCAGTCACTGCGGTGGTATTGATTGTTTGTACAGTCGATCGTACTGCCTGCATCTCTAATGAAGCGCCCACTCAATAGCCGTAGCCTCTTTGACAAAGTCAGCGACGGTGACTGGTGGATTCCGCACAAGCCCCGCGAACAACTGCTCTTTTACGCCTCGCATGAGGTAGCGCAACTTTTTTTCTTCGGCCATGTTCGGGTCGGCACTACGAAAGAGGCAGGCCATGTCCTCGGCGAACATTGTGACCGACTCATTAAGTTGTTGTACCCGTAGCTCCATCATCTGCTGGACGCGGTCACGTCGGTCGGCACTCGCAAAGGTATCCGTGATTTTCTGACGATAGTCATTCCATGTTGTCCGGCTAGATTCGCGGTTCTCGTGCCAAGTAGGGCCACTGTCGTCGAGGGCGAAATAGACGTGGGAGAGCTTTTGCTGTTCAGTCCACTGGTTATTCTGTGCGACGCGTTTATACTTGTCAAGCCAGTCTTCAATGTCTTCGAAGATTGCGCCGTGATAGCGATCGGGAACCAGCGGATGCAGAACGGTTGCTTGTTGTGGGCTGGAAAACCGGCTGCTTTGGGGTGCTTGCGGTGGGCTGGTTTCGGCCATGTCGAGATATGTGGAGCTCCTGGAGAGAGGTGGTTGAAGAGGGCAGAACTCCGGGGCAAGGCCTGGCAGTTGACGACTAAAGCGATGCACGGGTGTCGTAACTGGTGACAACGCGTCCGGTCTAGATGAATGACTCCCAGAAGGACTCCGGAGCATCAGGCGGGGTTAGGACCCTGAACCTCTACCAGTGTGACAGTACAACGCCGACAGTAGACAGGGAGCCGTTCTTGAAGAACAGCAGGACAACTTGTTCAAAACCAAACAGGCCAGAGACACGTCTTCTTCGTCCTTGCCAAATCTCACTGACCCACTATACGAAGTCTGTTATTGTCGCTACCTTCGTTGTTGTCTGCATAGAATACACGTGTCAATATGGCTAATAAAAATGGGCCTCTAGGTTAACCCGCTTTCTTCTCGTTTGTTACATAACTAGGGTCTCGAATAAGCCAACCTTGATACCGTCATGAAGTTAGCATGTGTGGGTTTATTGACTGGTTGCCTTTACCCAAAAAGAATACGTTCTCGTGACGCCTGCGGCAGAAACGTTGTTGGAGATCCACCGCCAATGTCTGTGAGTGGTGGCGCTGGCTAACACTCCCAGGCTTCTACTAGGAAACATAAATACTTGTAGCGGCAGCAGCATCGGCGTCGCACGAGTGATGACGCAGACGTTCGCGTCTACACGAGGCTCGAGCGGCTGGCGCGCTCCGGCACGGGCTAGCGTTCCGAGAGAGATTATAAAAAGAATGCTACGCTAAGCGACGGAGTGTTGGTTCTTCCTCTCCTCCTTCCGCCATGCCGGGTGTCGACGTGTCCGCTGCCTGGTGCTCCACGGCCGCGGCCTCAGCAGTACCCACCGTGCCGACGCTGCTGGTCACGGGCACCCCGGAGCCGCCGTTGAGTGACAGGCCTGCTATGGACGAGCCTTCTACCAGACGCTGCGCCGGCACCCTCAAAGCAAGACTCATCGAGTTCGTAACACTAGCCCGTGCCGGAGCGCGCCAGCCGCTCGAGCCTCGTGTAGGCGCGAGCGTCTGAGTCATCACTCGTGCGACGCCGATGCTGCTGCCACTACATACCCAAGAAAGTGTATGGAGAAATGGTGCTGCGGAAGCTCAATTGGTAGAACACCGCACGCCAAATGCGAAGGTTGTGGGATCGTTCCCCACCTGCGGCAAGTTGTTTTTTCATCCACTTTCGTTTCCGTTAATTTATTGTTTCATTATTTCATTTATTACGCACATAGATAGAATAAACTTTAATGTCCAACAGAAAAGGCGATCTACCCACCCCCCGACACGCAGGTCAGGGGGCGAGTGCCGCCGCCTCAGATGCAGGCTGGGAGGTCTTGGGTCCCAGCAGCCTCTTCAGCCAGTTGGACGAGCCGGAGCTGGAGCTCAGAGTCCGAGCTGCACAGCAGGGTCTCCCAGGTGTCTCTACTATCTATTTTGTGCGTTCCCCCGGGAGAGTATGGACATTCCCATATTATGTGGTCGAGGGTCCCTCTCGCCCCACAAAGATTACATTTATCGCTCCTGGCCTCGGGGAACATGTGGTTCGCCATAACCGGGTGCGGATATGTATAAGTTTGTAGTCGTCTCTACGCGACTGCTTGTCTGTTGTTTAATTTTGGGTCTGGCGGGGATACCAGTCTAGGAGCCAATCTATAATGCTGCGTGATCTCCCCATATTTTAGCATGCGCTCTCCGCTCCCTTGGTCATCGAGGGGCCCCGTAGCGGCTCGGCAAGTAACTTGCCCTATGTTGCCTATTGTGTCAGTGTTTGTTGACTTCTTCTGATACAGCAGCGCAACGTATTCCAGCCGTCGAAGCTAGTTGTGCATGGGGCCTGTACTGCAGTAAAATTTCTCTCTTGTGCTTGTCAGAAACACAAGGTGCTGTCTGGTGAAGCCGCATTGAACTCTCCGAGTGACCTCCGAAATGCATGGCGCGTGACTGCGCCAAAATGCTGAGATACGCGTAAAGCGGTAACCGGGCTCCTCTATTGCCCTTCTTTCTGAACGCACGTCACCATGGGGTGGCACTGCCGCGATGCCCTCCGAAACAAGAACCGTGTTGTGTGGGTGCCTACGAACGCTAAGAATTCTTCCCGCGCTTGTCACATATCGAGCAGACTATACTCGTTGACCTAACTTGGCGGGATGTTCAGCAAACAGCGACACATACCCATTGCATTTAGGACGCAGCTCGGTAAATGTCCCTGAGAACGCATCGTGACGTGCGTTTGGTTACACACAACATCGAAGAATACGAAAAAAAGGTTCCTTAAAGTCCAGCAAAAACCGAGTGGCAGTATCCGGTGCCGCAAGTTGGCTTCAAGGAGTTCATTCACACAGTGGTACCTACTCATTCCCACATCAAACAGTGATCGATGTCGGCATGAAATAGGTTCGTTGAAGAGTGAAATTATGTACACATTGTCACATAGTTAGTGACCCGAGCTGGTGCAACGGCTGGTTTAATATTTATTCCCTTGTACAAGCAGCCCGATGCGTAACTCATTCGACCATGCACTACCCATTAACGCAGTGTATCATTCTCAAGTGGGAGGCCAAGAACAAGCAGCCAGAGTGTCATGAGAACAGTGAATCTTGTGGTTTATTCTGGGCTGGTATATATAGCAGTAGGTGGAAGGGCTTAATGCAGTAGAGGGAAAGACCTGTTAAGCACGTGGCACTGAAATGTTTAGAGATAGCTTGCGCGCTTTGAACTGATATCATACATCCTCCTTCTCAACAGCTGTTCGCCGCCAGGCTCAACACTGCTGGCTTGTCTGCCGGAAGTGGTGGTCGTAACCTAGACGCTCAGGTGGTCGCGTTTGTCGTGTTGTCCATCGTGGAGGCTTCAGCAATCACTGCTCGTCTGTGGCCGATGGAGTGGCACTGAAAGTTGCGGCTACTGCTTGCGGCGCCAACTATGGCTGCTGAGCAGTCGTTGATGAAACCGTAGGGGCGGTCGACTCTAGCTCTTGTGACAAGGCCCGGTCGCCGTCCGAATCTTCGTCATCTGATGAGTCGACATCACACTGTTCTTTAATCGCGAAAAGGTGGGGATGATTGCCCCGAAGAACTGAATCGTTTTCGGTTCGCACGAGAAAGGCCCGCGGCCCTGCTGATCTGACCACCTTGGCTTTTGGTGACCACGAATTTCCATTTAAACGTACCAGGTCGTTGTGGCTCAAACGAGATAGAACCCGCTGCTTGTGCCTCACCTGTCGATGTTTCTCCACGCGTATCGCAGGCAGTGGATTGAAATCCGGCACTGGCGTGCGCAGCCGCCTTCCCTGCAGCATTTCGCCTAGAGACCAGCCATCTTCACTGGGATTTACCCTGTAATTCAGCGTGCCCAGCCAAAAGCACTCGCTTGCATCTTTCCTCTTCTTTAGGATGCGCTTCACGATTTGTACGCCCTATTGCACGAGCCCGTTGGATAGGCGTTATTCCGGGCTTGATGTCACATGTTTGAAATAATAAAGATGTGCTCAAAGAGCAAACTCAAATCTGTTGAATGGTGGGCCGTTGTCGGCGCAAACCTCGTCTAGGAAACCGTACCTTGAAAATATTACACCCAGCCTATCGATGGCTGAACTGGCAGTGATATCGGGCATCAGCTGTACCTCTGGGAAATTGGACGTCAAATCGTAAAAGCAGAGATGATATCGTCTCAAGTATTAAACGAAATCACACCGACACGGTACCATGGTTGAGTAGGCGTTGGCCGAAGAATAAAAGGCTGTGGTGGTTGTTTTTAAAGATATGTTTGGCACGCAGGACAATTTCCGAACATGAATTGAATGTCTGAGGTAATGTTCGGTCAATAGACCATATGTCTTGGCCAAGCTTTGCACTTCACCTGACGAAGATGGCCTGCATAAATCCCTTTCAGCATCTCCCTTGGCATGCTGGTTGGTATCACTATTTCCGACCCTTTCAAAAGTTTGCCGTCTACCGCGGCATGCTCGGCAGCCAGGGGTTTTAGTGGACCATCCACATATTCTCCCCTTGCGAGGTTCTGTAGCGAGGGACCAAGGGGTGGATTGTTAGCGGCTTCTTCCGCAAGTGTTGCGGCTGTCTTTTCACTCACAAGTGCCGACACGACGGTGATGGCATGAACTTCGACGTCGCACCTGTCTGCAGCCACCTGGTGCTCAGGAACAGGAGACTGGTACAGCATGTCGGCTAAGGCCATCTGTTTGCCATTAACATACACATCAATCGTATTTAGGCCACCTCAGAAAAAGCATTCTGTTGCATTCTGGGCGGCATGTCAGCTATGCCTTTCCTTGAAATGTTTATAAGCGGGCTGCGGTCACTCTCGAGGAAAAGTGGCCGGTCATAAACAAAGTTATTGAACTTTTGGCAACCCAAATCCTAAGCCCAAAGCCTCGTTTTCAATCTGAGAGTGCCTTTGTTCCGACTTGGTCGGCGCTCTTGTTGCGTCTGCTACCGGCTTCCAGGAATCCCCGTGACCCTGTAGGAGCACCTATCCTATGCAACTTCCAGAAGCATCTGCACTTACTTTGTCTGCAACTTGGGTCAAATATAATAAGCAGTGGCGCTTTGTTCAAATTCTTGCATATAACTTGCCATTCGTTTTCTTGGTTCAGCGTCCAATCCGAGACTGCGGCCTTTTTGATGAAGGAACGTCGAGTCGATGTACACTGGAAACGTGACGTAAGACATTTGCTAAAGTAGTTAACGATGCCGAGTAACTTTCTACTACCAATTTCTCTCGAGACTTTGGCGTTTTCAGAAGACTCTCCAAAGGTCGGAATTGCACCTAATGCCATTCTGGCTAATAATGTCGCCAAGAAAAACGCTTCTTGCACGCTTTACCGACATTTGGATGCATTATCCGTTATGCCCACTTCATCAGCTGCTTTTAGTGTACAGCGCAAAATTTGTTCGTGTTCCGCCTAGTCGCACCACAGATCAGTACATCTTCCACGTACTCACGTACACCTGGAAGGCCGCCAAAAACCTCGTGGAGAGCCTTCCGAAACACCTGGCTAACTGAAGCTATACCGAATGGAACGCTAGGAAAATGATAACGATCGGCGTTGTCAATGTGCATATCTTGAATAATTGCTCGTCTAGAGGGATTTGGTGAAATCCAGCATTTGTGTCAAGAGGAGAGAAAAATTTCGCGCTTGCCAACTCCGCCTTAATATGCTCTCGGTGAGGCATTTGATAGTGTTCTCTCTTCAAGTTCTCATTTATGCGTCTTAGATCCATGCAAACTCTTAACTTTCCATCTACTTTAGTACGATGACTAGTGGGCTCACCTAATCGGTCGGGCTGCTGACCTCGATGATACCTTCATCTTACATCCAATAAAGTTCAGTGCGGAGAGGCTCTCTGAGGGACACAGGAACCCCTCGGGCTGGCTGGATGATTGCAGAGCTTCATTGTGCAGCACGATCTTGTATTCACGCGGCTTGCGCCCTACTCTGAGGCAGAGCCGTGGGAATTTCTCGATGACTGCTCCAAGGTTGTTCGTAGTCTCGTTTTAAACAGCGCGCTTGACGATCCCTTGCTTCTCGCTGGTTACTAAATCCAAGATTTCGCTGTGGTCTTTCTTTGGAACAAAAAATGCAGCGCGCACCTTGTGGTGGGCAACAGTAACGGGTGCTGAAAACATTCCGATATGTTTGACTTCTTTACCACCGTAAATTCTTAGAACGGCACCCCTTGGCTTCATAGTAACAGCCTTAAGCTTCCGGAACACGAAGAGCGACTAAACGTTTGCTTGTGATCATGTATCCACTCTGAACCTAATGTTTTGACCATAAATGCATGCGTCCACTCACCAGTCACGTTCTCTGTCAGCGGTGCCGATAGCTACGTCCAGCGTTTCGAAGTTGTCCTTCTCATGCTGCAATTGGCGAACGCCGTTCTGTTTGCTTCAACGATATGCGAAGTGATTTTACGTTCACACGTGTAACAGGTTTTTCCGTAGGCTCGGCAGCACCTCAGCGCGTGTCTTCTGTTGCAACGCGCACACTGCAGGTCGCGCCTGGGCCTCGTGGGGGTTCGCTTCCTCGACGCGAGGGCGCCCACCACCAGTTCTTCAGTTGCCTTACGCCCGACTACGTTTTGACGAGCTGAGGTCTCTGCCGCCTTGAAAACGGTCATAACCTTTCCTAAAGTCCGGGTTTTACCACTGAGCATCTTCTCTCGGAGCTTTGGCGAGTTGGTTCCAAACACCACCTGGCCGTGCACCACATGCAGCGCGGGACGTTCGAATCCCCTTAAGACGAGAACGGAGGACATACATTTGGTGGAGTTACGGCGGCATAGTCTTTCTCGTTCGCTTTCTCGATGAGCACGAAGTTGTTGAACACGTCCAAGGCTTCTTCCCCGGCCACGCTGAGTAGTCTTTGCCGCCTCCAAACCTTGCTTGTCCGTGGATGCTGTGCCATGAAGAAAAAATTCGAACTACCGGCGAAATAGCTTCCAGTTTCTTCCTCCATCAGCTGCCAACCGCAGCGGTTGAGGCGGCCTTAGGTGCTCCATAGCTTTGGCCCTCACGTTCAGCTAACCCCGAAATCTTTCGTTGCGGCTGGTCAGCTTGATCTTATTTCTGAGACCAAGTATCGTTCTCGAGTGGGACGCCAACAACAGGCAGCCAGGATGTCAGGAGAACAATGAATCTCGTGGCTTATTCCAGGCTGTTATTTATACGCCTCGTGCACCGCCTATAGAGGCGCCACTGATAGCCACCTAGCGGGCGTTTCCAACAGTACTCGCGGGAGCAGTAGCAGACGACAACCCTTTGCAGCAAGGATGGCTGAAGTTCGCGGCTGCGATTTTTCTTTTGTACGGGCGCCAGACTGCTTTTTCTGCGGCGATAGCTGTAGGGAAGACGCTGACCTCTGTGGGAGCGGGTACGAACACGATGTTACCGGCATTTCGGACAACATGGTTCACATACGTGCCAGGTGCGTCCCGCAGAAAAATGCCGTGAACCCCATTTACATGAAGTGGAGCTCGTGTGAACTAGCCGATAAATTTTGTTGACTAATGCGATGTCTCGATCTGTTTTTTTTATTCTACCCTTGCCGTAATGCTGCTTCTGTGCCTCAATAATAAGCACCCGTAGTTAGTGCAGACTTATATCAAACAAATCCGCACGGTGCGATGTCTACATATTCCGTTGTGATTTTTCTACCGATGAATACATGTACCATCGCCGAATAAGCGCAAAGTATCCCCAAGAAGAGTAATTGCGAATTTATTGATGGAAACGCGTACACTCGACAACGAAGTCGCCAAAAGCACGGGTTAATAAGAGCGCGTGTTTGCGCTATACCACCGATGAACTGCCGTTGCCGCTGCAGTTTTTGCAATTTTCAATTCCCCAAGGGAGCTGCTTGGAAACGTAGAAAGCTAAAGTCTGACCAACTTTTCAGTACTTTTTTTAAATGTTACTGGAGAGAGGTGCCACGTGATATAATTAAAGGCAGAGCAGCGCCAGTCAAAGTAGATGAGCCCTGGCTGCAGGGCCGGGTTTAGTCCTCTGTGGCGTAAGCATAATAAGAAATAATTCGGTTGAGTAGAAAATTCACTGCAAGAAGCGACTAAGTTGTGAAACAAACAAATCACTCGGCATGTCACTCGAGGTGTGATGACTTCCCAAACGTGATGCGAACTTTTAAGTGAAATATGGAACAAAAATACCATATGCAGCAACTATTAGCAATTCTCGCCCTGAAATACCTATTTTCGGAACACATTTCCCCAAAAACCACAATATCTAAGATGCCTTCGGGCGAAATGCACTGGATTTCAAAAAAAGAAGCAGCGGGAAATCGCACGCTGAGAACACTGATAAACATATAGTGCGACGCAACTCTAGAAATAATATTGAAACGTCCAAGAATTTAGCAAAAGAAGAAGATTGAATCGTCGCGACGTCCGACACATCAGTCCCCGTAGGCGTCGAAGTCTCTACAATGAAATAATTTTTGAACAGCTCTGATAGCGCCCATGCAGCATTGGTTGCTTGTATACTGTCAAATGATCATATTCTGCAGCCTAAATCTCATGGCACCGTGCGAAAACGCGCACGCGGCGAAAGCGAAACAGTGCGTGGACAATCATGCAGACGCGCAGTCGGTCGCTGCGAAACTGTGCGATCACTGCATTGAGGCTTCATTCTATTACGCTCCATTTAGATATGCAAACACTATAAGAACATATTTCACATAGTTTGGTCTCGGCATTTGCCGACCTTTCACGCAAGAAGCCAGGTCGGGAGACTAAATCGCGGCGACGGCGCACAGTGGCGTCCACTGTACGTATTCGGTAAAGAGATAGCGTCTGTAAACGAGTCTGTGCTTTCAATTTGCCCGAAATTATTATTCAGACAGTAAAAAACTTCTCTCGTTTCGAAAGTACTTACAGAAATTTTCGGGAGAGCACCTGGGTGGTTTTTTCAGTGAGCGCTGTCAGCAAAACCTATGAGGAGCGCGCCGCGTGATCCCTCATACTACGCCAGCGAGGCGCTTCCGATAGATGGCGACTCCGCAACTCCTCGCCGCTAATACCTGCTCTATTCGCGACCACTGGGAAAGAAAGCGAAGGAGAGGGGGACCCGGGGGACGTGCACGGTGTCCAAGGCGGCTGTACTGGTGATGAAACCCGGAAATTGTCGATATCCTCGCCTTCCTCGACTACACCCGGGGGGGAGGGGGGTGACAGAAGCCCTATGGGCCCCGCGTGCTAGACGACCTAGCTACGCCACTGGCTACAAGGCACGTGCGGTCATGTTGCGATGCAGATTCTTTGTTTAATTTAAGCAGATGATTCCCTGAGGCTGTGTATCCGAGATCTCAATTGAATACAAAGTTGTTTTGTTGCAAAACGCACTCAAAACATTTAATGAAGCTGGCGCGGAGACAAACGCGTAAAATAAAAACTCAATGAAAGATTCACCATAAGAAATAACATGCACTCAGAGTTATGAAAGTACCCATATCACTTCAGTTAGGGGCATGCTATGAGTGTGAACGCTCCAAATTGTTTGACGCGGAGGGTTGAATACCAGGCGGTGAAAGAAGTGGCGTTTGTCTCCCCACAGTGTCGGTGTAGTTGACCGATGAGCCAGCTACCAGAGCGTGACAGCTGCGGCTTGGAGAGAGAACACAGGCGTCTTGGCAGAATGGGCCGACGGAAGTGGTATTCCGGGCAGGCAGTTTGGTGAAAACTCGGGCTCGTAGCCTCACGGCTCGCACTCTGCCTGCGGGCGCCGAAGTTGTCGGCCTCGGGTAGCAGTCCACGCTCGGGTAAAGCAGAAACGCCTGAAAACTGATTCGCAGGTGGCCCCGGATGGGTGAAGCCCTGGAGGTTAAGGTGCGGAACCCGATGGCCCGTCTTCAACTCGCACTCCCGCGGCCGTTCTTCAGCCTTGCGGTGCATCCTGGAAGACTCCGCCCTTCTGCTAGCACGCGTCGCTTTTCTGCCGCTCTGGCCGATTTCTCTTTGCCTGATTGGCCCCAGGAACTCCTTGTACTTTCGCTATTAGCTCCCTCTCTTTTTGTTTTATCTTTTTGTGTCATGCGTTCTCGTGCTTGATGCTCCTTGACATCGTCGTCTTCCATTCAACACTGGATTCGCCTCCACAAGTACACTCTTTGTCGTTCTCTTTTTCTCTTCTCCTACCGCGGCACTTATTCGCGTACGACACCCATCAAACATGAACGCTAATTCTTGCCATACAGATTCCTGTGTGCGTTATCAGGTGTCCGTATTTGAGGGTCTTGCTATGTAGTCATGAAATTCTTCAGCTTGGCGGCAAGGGACCCACTGATCACGAAGTAGTCGGCTCTGTGTCCACTAAAGTGGGTACTGTGCGTCTGTCGGGAAGCACGTCGACGTTGGTGGCCCTGTGTCTTGGGTTGCAGTTAAGTCTTGCCGTCGGATAACGGATGTATCGCGTCGACCTGTACGTCGCTTCGCGAGGTCCTCGTTTGTCGGCGTATTATTGGCTTTCAAGCTTCATCAAGACAACGGCGCGTCGTAGATACATCATCGAGATAGATTTTGAAGCGTCATCTTCGGCCGCGGAGGATCTTCCGCATTTCGGCGTACGCCAACCGCACATCATTCAGTTGCTTCTTTTAGTTTTCCAGATATCGGCTTATGGAGCTCCAATGGGCTGTTTCTGTGTACGGTTGGCGCTTTGGCCACAGGTAGCGTCCTGGTTACGGCGAACGCGAAGGACGTCGGGGTCTGCACTGCGTTGAGGGGGTACAGTCGGCGATGCCATGTGGTAATTAGGAAAGCCGTGGACGTGGTGCGTTAACAGCGAAGTTCTTTAACAGAGCAGGAGCCTCTGTCAGCTGTCGATGCCTTTTGCACTTCTCATAGTTTCTGTGAAGATACCAAAGAAAAGAAGTATTTCTTTCGTGCTGAGCCTCGTAGGCCCATATCGCAGTTTTCGGCATCGGCGGTAGATGTGGCCCGCTTCCCCGCAGCAATACCATAGCGGGAAATGGTCCAGGGCGCGCCAAATCCGTCTGCCTAGGGGAGTTGCTACGGCTGACTTGTGGGCGGGCTGCAGTGGCGGTGGATGCGGCGTCTGGCAGCGGAATCGCAGTGCGACCTAACACTCTTAGAAAAATTTACCCCCTTTGGGGCATATCTTGTCCCACAACAATAATCTTCATCCGTGCTGCCCGCGTTTCCTTTCTATAACTGTTTTAGGCTTGTAGCGCAGCTCGGAAGAGCAAAAAAGGAATAAGGTAGGGGTAATCAAAGGGAACGGGAAACAGAGTGAGCGCTAACGACAACTTCGGAAGTGCCTGCCTAGAGCGCGATATGGCCCCTACACCTTCGGAAATTACGCGCGAAACATCCTCTTCCGCCGCGAACTTGGAAATCTGCCTCACCATTGAGAGCATCTCTTCCGGTGGTTTACTAGACTCCACCGCGAACTTACTCGCCCAAACTGCTACGCTTTTGACCTTCATTTCTATAACGCTGCGAGCCCGGTACTTTCCAGTCACGAATCCGCCTTATCAGTCTGACACGGCATTCACGACAGGAAAGTAGCGAGGCGCCGAGTTTCAGGAAAGGAAACGCAAGCAAGGCAGATGACGATTATTGTTGTGGGACAAATGTACACCCCAAAGGGTGCAACCGTTTTAAGAGTGAACGTGCACACTGAAGAGGGATGGGGCGGGGTGTGGCAGCGGCATAACTCAGCGGTTCTGGCTTTTTGCTACGTTGGCTCAGGGTCTCATAGCCGCTGCTTGATCGTGTCGCGTACGAGGTCGGTGATCAAATCAATCAATCAATCAATCAAATGTTTTATTTTCAACAAAACTTGTCAGCAGTATCACATGGCAGCAGTAAGTCAACATATAAAAACGCTGATCTATTAGGATATACAAATACAACGGGTCACATTTGCATTAATTACAAAGATCAGATTTCAAGAATACGTTTACAAAAATACGCTCTAATCAAAGTCACTTGAAGCTTCGACGAAGGGAACAACTCCTGATGTTCCTCCCTCACGACGGCTCGGATGGTCTCGCGCGTATCGTCAGTAGCAATTGATTTCGTTGTCAGCGTGCAGCGGTTGATCTGCCAGTTCCGCATAGCGAGTTTTTGCTAGAAGTTGGTGGTCTTACAACGATATACTTCCGTGGTCTTCGGTGGATTTTGTATTATTCTGGCCAAAAGTGCTTGTTTCACACCACGCATGAGTATACGAGCTTTCTTCTCTAACATTTATTTCCTAGTTCGCGTAGAAGAAAAGGCGAGTCATTTCTTCAATAAAGATAACATTCTGGTTAGGTAGAGGCACTCGTGCTTGCACTAGAACTACAGCTTTTTTTTTCGGGCAATGCTAGTGCAGATCCTCTAGAAGCAATTGTGGAACAGGTGCCACTTTGTAAGGTTCGACTCGCGGTTCTTGAACCTAGTCCTCGCGGCATCTTTCGAGAAACAGTATACAAGGTGCAATTTATCCTCAGCATTCCAGTTGTTCAAGGCTTTGATTCTTTCAAAAGTCTCGAGCGAAGTTTGCCGGTCTTCTGACGAAGCTGCACGGAAGGTCGGTGGCTCCTAGGGCTTCTTCAGTACGATGGATTCAGGGAATGCTTTGTCCGTCATTGTGGCAGTTGACTTGCTCGCGATCTTCCTCGTCAGATCAGGAAGAATACTGTGCTCCAACCGCAATTGTGGTTGCCAACCGATAGTACGCTGGCCCATGGTGACTTGAAGGACGTCCTTGTGTTACGAGCTTGGATCGAGGCTTTGCGGGTGCGTCCGGGACATGAATACAGAAGTAGTAGATGTCAAGTTGTAGTGACCGTCAGAGAAACAGCAGCAAAAATATGCACGAAGTAGTTAACTTTTATTGGGCAAACTTGTTCGCACAAAATCAAGTGACACTGTCGCAGTACCGATGTGACGACGCACCGACGAAGACGAAGTCCTCAAAGGCGCGAGCGGAGCGAGCGTTTGGCTGTTGAAAAAATAAAGCAGTTGGTTCTTGCATTTAAACGAGGCATCTTTTTAACGTGCATTTTAGCAGCATTTTTTTCCTGCTCCCCCAGAAACTGAATGCTAACGCAATACCAGGCATAGTCACCGTGAGATGAGTTCTGGCGCAGATTTTCCAAAAAAATGCTTTTCCTGCTTGGCCTCCTGCACTGACCGAAGTGGTTGTAGAGTTTCGTGTAACAGTGGCACATACCCGTCTGCACATTCCCAGCTGCTGCCATCCACATCAAACATGGTAATTGAAGTGTGGCACATGGCTATTTTCACGTGCTCATTGACCGAAGCTCGAGCTAAAAAGATTAATTGAAGAGTGGCTCTTAAGCACTCGGACCTAAACAGTAACACAAGTTGTTGTGAAACGAATTGAGTGATGTCATAAAAGCGCACAGTATACGCCGTGACACATGCTCAGTTTACCGAGTCGGTCTCAGAGTCATCGAACATCAGCAAATACCTAGTGCCACATAACCACTGACCCAAGTTAGCACCCGGTTCATTGAAAGGCTGCACACAAGCCATGTAGCACATACCCAGTGCTTCAAGTTGATGTCAAAGAGGTTCGTCAAGCAGCGGCACATACGCAACGCCACATATCCAGCGACTCAAGTTGCCAGAAAACGGTTAGGGACATAGATCCTCGGACATCCCTTGAAAAGCGGGTGAAGTACTGTGAGAATGGTAACCGCATTAAAACCGTTTCAACCCCTATCTCTAGCCGACCCGTCAGGTAGCCGCCCACAACTGACACCTCGATTTCCAACTTGACGTCGAAGTGTGGTGATAGAGTAAATATTCGGATGCTACAATGCTTTATTTTGCCATTCGCATCAGCTATTGGTCGCGTGTCAGCCTTCCGTGCAGTGGAATTTTTCGCCGAGATGAGTCGTCATCCAGCTGATCGCGAAAACGGAAGCGTGCAAATGGGAGTACAGTCGCTCAGCTCCCGCTTCCATTTTGCATCTTAGTGAACTTTCGGTGCATGTGATGTTCGTACATAATAATGAGATCATGCGTTTGTTGCGATACCTCTAGGGCCGCCACTAAGTCACTCGATAGAAATGGCACCACCGGCCTTGATTGCCGGGAAACTCGCCTCTTGCACAGAGCCTGCCCCTACCGCGGCTACTCGTGTGATAGGTTGTAACATCTGTAGATTGAATATTGATGAGCAGTTGCGGCAATCATTCATTAGGTGGTATATTCAAGGTCTAAATATTGGAGGTGCACTGCAATGTCACTGCCTCCTATTTCGTCATAGAAATAACTAAAAGACAAAAAGGAACTAGCAATTAGTCTTCCAAGAAAATCTTTGGGAGAACCCCAGATTGGGTACGGTATGCTCGTAGTTTTTCGTTTTTTTTTTGTTTCGTATATTCCGAGGAAGCACTCTATCGATAGGCGCCTCACAGGAAATAAGTATAACGCTTATGTGGAGCTTTCGAAAGGCGTGCGGTGTATAGAATAAGTAGAGTAGAGTAACTAAATAAACACGCACACTTGCACGTAAAAATACGCTGCTGATCCCGTGTACGGTTGAAATTGATGTAAGCAATGCTCTGATGAGACAAAGCAAGGCAACGCACCTCGAGGAAAATGACCAATCCGTCCCGTACTTCCTCGGAAAGGCCACCAAAAGTGAACGCTTTACAAAAAGCTGAGGTAGGTCTTATTCAGGGGCGATGTTCTCGAGTGATGGTACCTGTTGATGCGTCACCTTCGAGACATTTCCCGGAAAAGAGAACTTAATCGAGAGAGTGCTGATGCAGACGAAATCGTGATACTATCTGCAACCCTTCTGGGATCGCCGCTCATCGCCTTGGAAAAGCCAAGCCGTACATAGCAGGCACAGAAAAGCAGAGAAAGAAAGCAGACGTGGACACAGAACCCTTGGCTGTCAGATGTGGGCAGTCTGCGCATTTACAAATTGCACAACAGCCCTGCATCTTCGAAGAGCGTTAGCAGGTGCTTGAAGGCGGAGCTGTTGAGGGAAGAGCCGGGCGGTTGTTCTAACAGCTGGCTCGCCAGAAATTCTGCGCTCCGACCGTCGAGCAGCCGGAGGCGAAGTTCTTGGCCCGGTGGAACTGCAGAGTAAGTCTAGCGAGAAAGAGAACCGCGTACGAGCATCAGTGAAAGAGTGAAAGGAGATGCAGGGTGGAAGGGAAGTTCAAACCGGTAGCGCGGGCTGAAATCTTACGCGGGCAGCTTCGAATTTCAGCCGGAGATTGTAATGCAAACTCGCACACGGCTTCCTTCCCTTTAATTTTTGCGCTTGCTGCGCTCCCTCTACTCTCCACAAGCTCGTCGGGCAATGAAAGCAGCATTTTCTCACAGAGACATGCCACGAAAAGTGACCACGATGGCACGTTTACCCACGGGGAAGTTCGCAAACTAAGCTTGGCTTTTATAATTTCAGGTTGCAAGCCCTATGTGTCTTTGCAAGTTGATACTTGCACTTTTTTGTTCATGCCTTTACCGTTGTTTTGCTTGCCCTCTTGTAAACGCAGTATTGCTCAGTGTGAAAGTAGGTGTTGTTTATTTGTGTTTTTCGCAGCCTGAGTACTACGACCTACCTAAGTGTCAACAACCTCCTGGCTCCACCGTAATTGCCCTCCTCGAGTGCCAAAACCCGGAGGAAGAGTAAGTATTCTCATCAGGTTCTAATTGTGAAGTAGAGCTGCCACAAGTTGGCGCCAGAAATTAAATGCAGCGCTGCCGAATGGCCTGTATCAATTCGTTATGGGTAAATATACAGGTGCAGGTGTTATTTTTGGTTTTAGCGAGCGAGTGAAAACATTTTCGTCTGATGGAAACAATTTACTATTGCCAGCCCCCTCACAGTAAGAACCTAAGAATGTTTTTTTGTTTGTTTTTGCGCGATTCTGCACAACATCCAGAGCAGCTCAGCGGGTTTGCCCTGACTACTCAGCGCCGCGTCGTAGAGGGGCATGCAGTACATCTAATGCATACGGTAATGAAATGTCCCGTTTTATTGATGAGTACATGGCAAAATAGCTACGACGAGGTGCGGTATCCGCGCGCATTTACAATGCCTGTCTGACATTCATGTGGGTCATTGCTGCATTTGCACTGTTGATTATTCTTTCCACTCTCACTACGCTTTTCCGTCTGTCTCTTACACTGAACACTGACTGTAGTCACCGTATTTCTTCGCCGTCAAATAAAAAGAAATAGAGTGGCTGGTCAAATCAAGACAAAACTGTGACGTCCGCAGAAAGAGCTCACAGTGGCTTCAGTAAGCTAAAGGACACATTGCACTTTATGCGATTGAGATTTTTACGCTTGGCACAATTACGCCAGAACTTGCTCATCACTGACACTGTTTATACTTTGCGTATCATAGTGGGATCGCGGTAAACGGAAATTACCTAAACAAAAGCAGCGTTTAAGTGAAACATCCTTCAAGTCGGTTTGTTTGCCCTTAAAACAATGTAGAAAGTATTGCTAGATGGAACCATATTTTTCGGAAGTACGGGTAACCACCCCTATTCAAAGGGGATTCCAATAAATCATCATCATCATCACCATTAATACGGGACTGACACGCTCTATCCAGTCGAAAAACGTACTAGCAACTGACCTACGCACAAGACGGAATTTACGCAAAGCGGCCTATTGATGTAGATTAGTTGGTGTTAACTGTCTAGAACAGGCTTGTTGGTGTTGGTGCGTCATTTTGCGTTTGTTGGTGTCAGTCTCTTGGTGGCGGTTTTTTTTCTCCTGTGGCAGTGCTAGCGACAAGGCCAGCACGCAGCCGAAGCCCCGATAGACAAAAACAACCCTGGGTGGCGAAAATGAAGTTTCACTCGCTCCAGGCCGAACACAATTATCAGAATAACATGCTCTCATGAGCAGCTGTCATTGTTTGAGGTATTGTTTAAGTAGCCTATACAATGGATTGCAACGTTGGCTGCCCAAGATAAGCTTTCATATCCTCTCTTCTGCTGTCACTTAAACATTATGTTGCCGAGTATACCAAAGTGCGCATTTGGGGTCTTCCTATAAGTCCTAGGGCCACTGGAGACGAGCTGCAACGATACTTCCCGACAAAGTTTTACATTTCTAGACTCCCCAGTCTGCCAGAAATTGTAAAACTTGGCAAGTTGTTAAAGCTGATTCGTCATTTCGGACGGTGCATGATGTTTCTCGTACGAGAATTTCAGCAGGAAATTTGCAATGTATATAACTGTTGATCAAACTGATGTATATCTAAAGGACAGGTAATGCAAGTGTTAGACTTCTGAGTGGCTATCGGCCCATGCTTTTGCTAGTACTTTGACACGTTCAGTAACATGTGCGATATTTTTTTTTGTATGGGCGCTCAATAACAGCCCTACTGCAGTGTCCTCTGGTTGGATGTAAGTGTAATACTAAATAAGTAGGCAGTGGATCACATCCATATCATAAATGAAGCAACTGAAAAATCTGCGGTATACAGCCGAAATTTGTATCTTGGTTTGATATACAATGAACAGGCATATTAATTAGTCGATATACCTGCACTCATGCATGGTGTTGTGTAGCCAACTGAGCTCAGAAATGATACGCGACTGACTTAGAAAATGTCTGTAGAGACTGCACAGCTGCCTTTATTCTCCTCACGCCAAGCAAAAGAATTCTTGTCTAGAGAGAGCTCAGGCAGGTAGACATTCCCTTTCCGGTGGGCTAGTCAATACATGTTCAGAAGCTTAGGCTGTTAGAATGAGACAGACGGATATATCGGTAACATGCGGTTTGCAGACGACATCGTCTTTTTGAGTTGTGACGGAAATGACTTTTGCCAAAAGACTGACAGGCTTAGCCGTCCAAGCGTAAGAGTTGGTCTGGAACTTACTAGGCAAAAAAAAAATCAGTTATTAAATCGCCAGGTAAATACAATTGCTTTATCCCTCTTCCAGGAGAAGAGGTGAATACACGAAATAATGCACGCATTCTAAGAAGCACTGGAAGGTTCTTTGAACATTCACAAACGGAAGTCCCAATATTAAATCAAATTATGGGGTTTTACGTGCCAAAACCACTTTCTGATTATGAGGCACGCCGTAGTGGAGCACTCCGGAAATTTAAACCACCTGGGGTTCTTTAACCTGCACCTAAATCCAAGTACATCGGTGTTTTCGCATTTCGCCCCCATCGAAATGCAGCCACCGTGGCCGGGATTCGATCCCGTGACCTCGTGCTCAGCAGCCCCACACCATAGCCACTGAGCAATCACGGCGGGTGATACCAATATGTGCACAGCACTTAACCTGTCGTGGTTGCTTAGTGGCTATGGTGCTGGGCTGCTGAGAACGAGGTCGCGGGATCGAATCGCTGCCATGGCGGCCACGTTTCGATGGGGGTGAAATGCGAAAACATCCTTGTCCTTAGATTTCGGTACACGTTAAAGAACCCCAGGTGGTCGAAATTTCCGGAGTACTGCACTACGGCGTGCCTCATATTAGAAAGTGCTTTTGGGACATAAAAGCACCTAATTAATTCATTACAATATTGTTGTAAGGGCCAAACCAACACATCGCTAGCAAGCACGCGAAGTTTTTGCTGCGTCGCGTCGCAACGAGCACCTCGGAAGCAACCCGCTATCGTACACTACGCAAAGGTTTCGTCTGTGCGTGGAAAATCTGCGCATGGTGTGTTTTTTCGCGAGCAGAAACATGACTAGGGCCTAATGCCGTCGCCGAGGCGAGGGCATCACACGAAGAAAATGGAAACGTTCCAAGTCACTGCATCCCTATGCCTGGTCGCGCACGTAAACAGGACACGGCGCTGCTCGAGTTAAGTGACGAGGATTTCGGTAAAGATGAATGACACTTGCGGACGTATCTATCTGATAGTATAGATTGAAGCGTTACAGGTAATGGACAGAATAAGAGCTCAAAGCGGGTATGCTGTTGGCCACCTTTGCGGATAATTAATATTCAAGTGCTCAAGCCTTAGGAGTGTGTCTTATGAGTGGCGAGAATTCAAGCTGTTTCCCTAGCAAAACTGCCAATGGCACAAAAATGAAACCTAGCCAACATTTGAGGACGATAACGAGAATCTCACTGCGAAGTGAACTTCGTGTCAAAGAAGCACATCCTTAGCAAAGCATTTGTTAAGCAAGTTTTGATAGTTTGCGTCATATGGCCACTACCAGCTATGTTTCGCAATGTCCTGATATAAATCTATGTTACGCCAACTATATGTTCCCTTGAAATAGGAGGCATAATTGCAATCTGTGACAAAACTGTAATGTTGTTAGCATAATAAAAAGCCTTGCAAATAATTGTGGAAAGGTGCTTGTTTTTTATGCATTACGCAATGTTTGTAGCAGATTTCACTGGTGAACACGGTGGACTAAATAGGCCGCGTTGTATTGGCCCGAAACTGCGAACAGACAATGTGGGTAATGTGAATGCGGTGTTTAAAGTGTGAAAGCTAATAAGGTTCTTGCAAGTAAATTTCGTATACCAGCAATCTGGAGCTTCATTAGTGCGTTTTACGGAAAACACAGAATTCTAGTCGCTGCACTCAAGAAGTTCTGATCGCAGCCAAGACCAACTTGAACGAGAATAAGGGAAGGAGGAAATAATGGTCGGGCTTTCGACAATGTGACAGGTGTTTGGAAGAATTAGACTCTTTATAAAAATCTCTTGTAACGTGCTCAACGGAGCTGTAGGCGCGCAGCGTTTGAAATGGACCATTCATATACCTGTGTGATTTATTCGTAGAGGCAACTGCAATTCCCACTGCAACTGCTGAATTAAAAGGTTTCAGTCGAAACATGTTCGTGACTCTGTAAGGTTTCACAATACTCCTGTTCTCCTATTTAAATAGGTTGTTTCATTTGTGCAGAATGCGATTACAGTTAACCCTGCTGTGTATTGAAAAAAAAATGTGTGATATAGCCATGTTATGTGTGAATGCTGTAAAGGGAGTTTTTATTTCTTGATCAGACCCGGCCTCTTTGCCAAAAACATTTGATTGATCACGGGTGTATTATTTCTTTACACGATGCACAAGTGACTTTTTCAAAAAAAAGCGTGAAATATAAACTTAATAGCTCCTTCTTTATAAGAAGCTTTTATCTGCAAAGGAACACAGTGGAGTGATTGTGCCTAACTAATCAAACTTTTGTTTTTCTTATTAGAATAAAGGTGGCTATTGACACCGAAGGCAAAAATCCCCAACCCCAAGATTATGTGAACTATGGAAAAGTTCCTAGCCTTAAACAAAAGCCGAAATTCTTTGTGTATGTCCGGAACTTGCCGGAACACTACACGGTGGCCACAAGTTTCAGCCCTGAACCAAGAAGGATAGCCCATAAGAGTGCAAAGGACAACATATATTTTCATCGCCCCACAAACTGCTCTACCGTACGTTTGACCCATGTAAGTAACCTTCCAATTACGCACAAGGTGTTCTGGCAAACTTCTTTCAAAATGCCCAGCTTAATCCTGCAACTGGCTAACTAAGGAATACGTACCTGAAAATTTTTCTGTTACGCTATGTCGTCATTACGATGCGCGAAAACATACAAAATGAAGTAACGAATTGATTCTGTAAAAACTAAGCAAGATACAGACCGCCTACAAAATTATTTGCCTGTCAGTGTCAGAGAAAGGTGAATGTGTGGCCGTCGACGGCTCTTCTGGCTTATCCAAGCCAGGAGTGCAGCGCTTCTGAGAATTTACATTTGATGAGAACGAACAAAAAGTTGTTTGCACTTTTCAGACAGAAACATATTGCATTTTGAACGAACCAATTACGATGCACCTGTGTAGCGTAGACCAAACAGCCATTCTATAGAACACTGGCCGGAGACTAACGAAAGGATTACTATCCTGTTGTAACCATAGGCAGTCTGTGGCGAGTATATCTGGCATAAGCATTTCGGGGTCGATTACTTTTTTTCTTGTTATTATTACTGCCACAAAGGCTCGCTCGCGGTGGCAATCGTACCTGTAGTCTGGCCAGCAGCACACGTAGTACGTTGGCGCAAAGCGGCAGGTGCTACAATTGTCGTTCCGTAAACACAATGGCGCCCTACCACCTGTCACGTATTTCGCAACGCTGGCGTCCTAAGGAAACCAGCGTGCAAAAGTTGATTGTTGGCTCGCTAAACGTGAACGATAATTTGATTCTTGGGTGCTACATGTCAACACTACGATATATATATGAGACACGCCTGGACTCCAGAGTACATTAGAGCACTGGGGCTTCTTTCCCATGCACTCACTGCGCTGTAAGGGCAGGTTTTGTAGTTCAACCCCATCGAAATTCGGCCGTCGTGGCTGGGATTTGAACAAATTGAACCAAGGCCCTCGAGCCCTGGACATTATGGCAAATGCCACCTGCAGCGCTGCAGGCGTAGAACTTTGATGGTGTACGAGATGAGGAAGAAAGAAGACCGCTGTGCTTTATCTGTTTATTTCCGTTTTTGTTTGCGTGTTTGTCTGTTCGACGTTCTTATGTTCCTGCTTCCCGTTTACTGGAACATAAAGGACGTAACTGCCATTTCCGCTGATGACCGTTTATGGTGGTCGAGCTCTTTGTATCGAGCCGCAGTAAGTGTGGAAGCTGGCGTCACCACCAAAAGAAAAGAAAACAAAGGAAGCCACTATCACATAAAAAAGATAACACAGGCAAAACTAAAAACCAAAAACTAAAACATTCATCCGCGCTGTGCTCGATACTGCTACCAGTACTCAACGCGTCGCTTGGTCGCGTCAATGATAGCTCATTCTTCTTCCGTGTGGACACCAAGAGCAGCTGGTAGAGCCGGTATGCAGGCTGGCGGAGCAATGCTTGAACACACGAGGAGGAGATTACTGAGGCCCTCATCAGACCTTCCACAGACGGCACGCATTCTTGCAATACTTTTTGTGAAGGCAGATCTCCATATACACGTATGAAGAACGCCAGCTCTCGCCTCTGCCTGCAGCGCACTTCTGTTCCAGTTGTCGTCGCAAAGTTCAGTGTGTTCGCGAGCTTCTAGATGCAACGCGTTGCGAGGGAAATTCCGTTTTGGCAGATTTCTGCCATGCCGCGGCCTCTATCCGTCGTACTTCGAGCCTCACCTTCTTGCTCGTTATGCCTCTAGGCTACCCTGCCACTCTCAAAACAAAACTTCAGGAGGACGAGGAGCCGACGTAGTACGGCCATCCATCCTATACATCGCGTCGACCAGTCTGCAAACATGATGTAGCTACACCCGGAGTGCGAAATGTTTCTCTAAAATTTTGAACAGCTGGTTTATATATGTCGCCTGCGCCACCGCCATTCTCGCAGTGAAAGAGGACCACCCCATCTCCCCCAGTGTCGCTGCTAATGGCGCGTGCTTGTGAATTCTCAGTGCCAGTCTGCCTATTTCCCTTTGACGGCTCTCTGAAAACTCCCGTAAGCCCTATGGTAGGCAGAGCACAAGGTTGGTGAGCATGAGGCCTCGCAATGCCACCATTCTCTTCAGGTTTCGTATCCCCTTTCTCTGGCTATACGACAACAGTTACCTAACATAGCAATCCCTTTAAGGGGCTGCTCTCCGTCTAAGCTAGCTCTCTTTCCTATGCCGAGAGGTACGTGGGCTTGTAGTCAGGCGTATCCCCAAGTACTTTATCGAGTTGGTATTGTGGACGAACTCGTCCTGTAGGCAGCCCGTTGTGTCTGGCCCCGCGTCGGGTGTCCCTCACGTCAACAAAACGCACTTCAAAAGAGTACGCATTTGGGCTGGTTGGTTCATGATTCCGAGCGCTGTTGTCTGTGTCCCTTCACTCGTCCTGTCGTTTAGCGCTGTTTTTATTGCTCGAAAACACACTTGGTAGGGCTGAAGCACATCGCGGTTGGCCCAACTTCCTGGCACGTACATTCAAGCGTATCTGAAGCTCTCCTGTCGAACGAGCAAGGACGTTAACGGTGTGCACAAACACCAGAGTCAGTACACGGCTCACCAGTAGCTGTCTCGGCTATCGGGGTCTGAAAGTTAAACCACATCCTTAAGCTTCTTGTTGTTCGACCACCCGGCAACAAACGCAATGAACAGTAGTGGCGGCAGTGGACAGCTCTAAAGAAAGCCTCGTCGCCTAGCTAGTTGCGGGGTCCTATATCCATCCCATTCCACCTGTGCTACCACATTGCTGCCGATGGCCTTGAGTAGCTTGAGGTCTTCAACGGCCAAGCTTAACGCTTCCAGCATTACCCATAGGATCTCGCGGTCCACCCAATTATGTGCCTTGGCGATGATTAGAAAGGCTACATAAAGCGGGCTTCCTGCCTTGAGCACACATTCTACTCTCTGAGTAAAAACCCAAGCACTGTGTTCAAAAGGACACACCGGCCGGTAGCCCACCAGTTACTCCCGCTGAACACCTGTAGCCTCCGCTCATGGTAGCCGTGACTTCAGGTCTTTTATTGCCATTCGAAATGCCGATGGTGTTGTTGTAATTGGCCTATAGATTGTGAGGTCTCTTTTAATGCTGGCACCTTCTCGAGGCCTCAGCTTGCGAATCCTCCGACCCTACTGTGTGTACGCGTCACCATTGTTTTCACCAAACACTACTCAACGCTAGCAAGTGCTCAGCACTAGCAAGTTCTCAACACTAGCTCGAGCCAGCAAAAGCACTGCTGCCTCCTGTTTCATGTTCCTATTGTTTCCTAGGAAGCAATGACCGCTTCAGTATCGCCACAATGCTTCAGATGTCTGAGGGCACGACTCGCTTTTTACAGCGCAGTTCTTAGGCGGCCGTTCCTGCAGCGAGCGTCGTGTTCTCACTCGTAACCGAGTGAATGAACGCAGCGAAGGATGAAAGCGAAGCAGGGCAGGAGTGCGGCGGAGATGAAATACGGTATAACGAAAAGAGCACGGGCAGGAAAGCGCAGGAGGAGGGTGCAGCGGAACCATGAGGCGGAAATTGAAGAAAGAGGTTATGGCGAAAGCGTGAGAAGAAAAGCTTAGTGCCACTCAAGGCGGGTTTTGCGGTGATAATGTCTACGAGATGGCGCCATAGTAGCGAGTGCCATCTGTATGGAAACATAGCGCTGCTTGAGTGGAGGTCTGTCGGCGGCGGCTGTCGAATTTCATTATCACGAGTCATCGTAGATATTGTCGTGAAAATGACCTTGGCCCAAGTGCTGAGCCATTGCAATTCAGTGGAACACCTACTTGATTTTTTTCTAAGGGAACGTGTCACGTCTGACTGACGATTTCATTTTCAGCCCGTTTCTACATAAGAGCTGCACTATTACATGTTGCCCGGCAGGACGAACAACGAATGTTCTGGGTTTTAAAAAATTAAGGCCACTTTTTGGTGATGTGTACTGAAAATTTGCACTGTGTAGGTAGTTAGGTGGATAAGTGAAATTTGTGACATAATTTTTACGTTGCTGGTCCTGTTAGAAGCGTTGCAAATAATTACTAAGCCGTCATTTTACATTCCCTTTTTTTAGGCGCCACGAAATTTTCCGACTTGGTTTCAGCGATGTCCTCGCTGAACTAAACAAGGTATTTTGTTTATTTTTGGCGAAAGTAAAGGGCGCGCTATGAGAAATGTGTAGGCGAAATTCAAGGGCGCGCGACCAACTATGACATTTGCGGTAAATAAGACTGGCAAGTGATCTGTAACATTTTAAATGTGTTTTCCGAACAAAGAATTTATTTCCTTATCTTGACGAAGTGCGAAATCAGCCGATATGAAATATAGTGCGAATTGAGTGGGAGGGGGGCAGGCAGGGAGGGAGGACACAATGGTAAATTATCAAGCCAGGAACAAACTAGCACATCTAAGTAAGTGTCTTAGTTAAAACACGTTGGCGGGCAAGTTGGTTTGAATCCAAGATACAATATGTAAGTGCGACTGAAATGGCAAAGTTGGAGGTGGACGTCTTTTTTCTGCCCCTGAGCGTCTACAGAAGCTATACTTCGTTAGAAGCTAGGTTCGTTAAGAGAATAACAAAAGGAACGAATGTTCTACTCAACATCGCATTCAATTTGTAGCTTGGACTCACAAGGTTGCCTGTGTCATTCCGCTTTGGTGCGTAAGAACGTCGATTGGTAAACCTGTCAGACACATCAGTGAGACACTAAAAGAGCATCAAGATAACGTGACTAGAGGGGTATCGGGCCATTCGGGCATTTCTTGCGGCCACCCTTATTATTTTTTAGACGGACTAACGCCCAAGGCTTCTAGAATTTTTTCACGAGGACTGTCGTCGTTTTGTTTACGCGGCGATGTTCTCTACGAAAGGAACTTTTCACCCATCGTATAAAACTATTTACTGCTTGCTCCTACACCCCTTCTGACTGAAGTACTCTGAGCATGTCACAACGAGGTAGCTTCTGGCCACTTAGGGTACACGCAGACACTGAACAGAGTACGAGAAAGGTACTACTGGCCAACACTCACCATAGCCATGACACATCATGTACAGACTTGCCTCGATTGCAAGAGACGCAATAAAAGTCGCCCCCAGCAAAACCAGCCGGCCTGCTACAACCCGTTCAGATCCCATGCACACCATTTGACCCGATCAGAATGGACCTTTTGGGCCCACTACCTGCGTCGAGTGCAGGAAACTGCTGGGTTGTTTTCGTGACTGATTATCTGACTCGCTACGCTGAAACAAAAGGCTCTCCCACAAGGTACAGCAGCAGAGGGGTGTGATTTTTTATAGATAATGTTGTGTTCAGGCATGGTGCACCAACCTTCGTAATCACTGAAAGAGGAACCGCATCCATGGCCGTGCTTTTATGTAATGTCCTGATGCTCGATGGAACGACTCACTCCACTATAACAGCCTACCATCCACAATCTAACGCACTCATAGAGCGCCTAAACAATACTGTTGAGGACATGCATGCTTTCCATGTATCTGGATGTCGAACACAAAAATTGGGACAACACCTTCCCTCATACTACTTTTGTGTACAAGACTGCTAAGAAACAACACCGATGACTCTGCTATGCCTGCTCACGGGCGAGAAGTATAGGCGGTGTTGGATGCGATGCTCCCACACGACCGCGATTGGTCTGACATGGATGCGGATGCTTTTACACAACGCGCCGAAGAAGTTAGATAGCTCCATGCCTACGCATGTGTCAACAGCAGGACTACGACGCAAGGCGATACAATGCTCGCCATAAACCAGTAACCGACAATACCGGTGACAGAGTGTGGGCTTGGACGCTGTTGCAAATGGGTCGCAAGCCCCAAGGGTAGCGTTGGCCTGGCGGCCTGGTGCACAGCTGGAAGCATCCGAAGGTCTTGGCAAAGGATGAGTCGACTGCTAACAGAACAACTTGTTTATTCTAGCATCGCAAAAGAGCGACCGGTCAGGTCCACCGAAGAGGAGAAACGGGAGACCACGTTACTCGACTGAATAAATCGAAGCTTCTCTCTTGGCGTCCGGCAGCTGCTTTTATACTCTCCGAGTCGAGGGCAAGAACGAACGGCGCGGAAGAGGCGCACGTGACGGCGGCGCACGGACACGTTGTGACAAGTGACAAGTATCCGCCGGGCTGGCGCCGGTCAGACCTTCTCGCTTCACAGTTGGGGAGCTCCTCTCCCCGGCTGCCACGCTTTGACAAGCGTGGGCACCAACATGCACACACACACACAGATACGTGGCATTAAAACATGCTTGGACGCGCTTAGCAGGAAGTGTTGGGGCAGCGCTGAACTGGCCAAAATGTCCGCCGCTGTGAACGAAGCCCCGGCGTCCGTTGTATACGCGCCGGCTATACCGCACGTCGGAGGCGAAACGTAACAGACTGCCCCGCCGGGAGAAGCAGATCCCGATGGTCAGGGGACTGAATCCGCTGTCCGGAGGGATGTCGCTCGATGATGCTTATAACCGAAGTCGGTCGTCCCTCGGCGTTTCTTGAGCGCAGCGCACCGAGAAGGCCTCATTCTCACGTTCAGGTTTACACAGGACACTGCAAAGTGACTTCGGGAGAATTGCATTTTTTTCTCGTTCCCAGCAAGCGTTAGAACTACGCCGAAACTCAACCGCTCAGTCAGCAAGCACGACACAGCCCTCACTAAGCCATGCCAGGCTCTTTCCCCTGTCTCGTCCCAGACGACTGTTTGGGGCTCTGTTTTTCTTAGAGCATCCGTCAGGGGAGCCGCGATATCAGAGTACCTGGGGATGTACCTCTGATAGTAGCCGGCGACACCTAAGAACGATCAAAAATCGGTCTTCGTGCGCGATTGCGGGAAGTCTCGCACAGCGGCCACCTTTATTTCAGAGGGGCGGCGACAACCCCGTCCAATCACGTGACCGAGGTAGACAACTTCGGCCTGTGCTAACTGGCACTTGGGAGCCTTGACTGTCAAGCCCCCTTTGCGCAGGCGGGTTAGCACTGCCCGCAAGTGTGCCATATGCTCAGACCAGGATGCGGAGAATATCACTACGTCGTCTAAATACGATAAAGCGAATTCTTCCTGACCCCAACACTTTGGCCATGAGGCTTGAAAAGCAGTATGGCACGTTCTTCAAACCAAAACTCAAAACTTTAGGCCGGAATGTTCCCATCGGTGAAATGAACGCCGCATACCTACTAGCTTCTTCTGTAAGTGGAAAGTGCCCATAACCCTTCACAAGATCTAGGGTGGAAATAAACTGCGCACTACTAACTTTCTCAAGGTGCGCCTCGATGTTAGGGATCGGATAAATTTGATCCTTAGTGATGGAATTAGGCCTGCGGTAGTCGACGCAAGGACGAGGTTCCTTGCCCGGTACCTCAACTAAAATGAAAGGGGAGGTATAATCACTCTCACCCGCCTCAATAACACCGAGCTGTAGCATTTTCTTTACCTCAGCCTCCATAATATCGCGCTGGCAGGGTGACACCCGGTACGCCTTGGATCGTACTGGCTCTGGGGAGGTAAGTTCTATTTCATGAGTTAGGACAGAAGTGCTACCAGGCCTCTCAGAGAACTGACCTTGAAACTCTTGTAAGAGCTGGTGTAGTTCGGTTTTCTGCTCAGGCGACAGTGGTGCTATACTAATTAGGTCACTAATGACTTGATCGGTGTCTTCCCTGTTTGTCAATGAGCCTAGTCCCGGAAGCTCGACCGGAAGCTCTTCGGAAACGTTTACCATCATACACACCACTGCTTCCCTTTGTCTATAGGGTTTGAGCAGAATACAGTGGTAAACTTGCTGTGCTTTCCGTTTTCCTGGCAGACTCACCACGTAGTTAACGTCCGACAGTTTTTGAACAAACCGTGCTGGGCCCTCCCACTGCACGTCAATATCATTACCTCATCGACACCCTCAAAACGACGGGCCTGGCTGTCCGATCATAATAAACCTTGGCCCTCTGCTGGGCCTTTGCCATTGCTTCACCTGACAACTCCTGTGCCCTTCTTAAGCGTTCGAGGAGCCTAAGCACGTACTCCACCACGACTGGGTCGTCGACCCTGCATTCACACGAGTCTCGAAGCATGCGAAGCGGAGACCGCAGCGAGCGACCGTACACAAGCTCAGCTGGCGAAAACCCCGTAGCCGCATGCGGCGCGGTCCTTAATGCAAACATCACCCCCGGCATACACAGCTCCCAGTCAGTTTGTTGTTCAAAACACAATGCTCTCAACACGCGCTTCATGACAGAGTGGAGCTTCTCAACGGAATTCGACTGTGTCTGGCTCAGACCAGACGCATGACACGGGACCACGCAAGCGCAGTCTGCAACTCCCCCTTATTCGTCACAGTAAAGCAACTTATATAGGAAATCATATTGAATGACGATGACGATATGTACACTGAAAGAAATGAAACTGAAACAAGAAAGAAGGATACAACGTCACCTCCCGCTTGAAATACAACATAGTAATTTGCAACAACCAAAATAACACGAACTAAACACTTATTGCTCAGGTAAAGAAAACCCAAATCTTTCGACAGGTCGGCGTACCCTAGTGCTGCGACGCAAAGGTTGCTCCGCCGAATCCTCTAAAGGAGCGACCACTTCTTCATTAACTTCAGCCCTTGTTTCCGGCGATCGCAACAGTTCACCATATTCAGCGTCTGCGCGGCTTTCAGCCCCAGCGGTACCCGAGTAGTCGTGAGGCAATTCCCATGCCCATTGTTCTGTTGTCTGCGATTGATTGCAGGGAACCCGAACTAGTTTAGACGCGTTCCAGCAACGACCGTCGCTCATCGAAAAGCTATTTTTGCCTTTTCTGCCGACAATCTTGAAGGGGCCCTTGTAGTTTACCGACGCTTTCCCACCGCCTGCTGGCTTGCGTACACGAACGAAGTCCCCTACACAAAAGGCTGGTCTTTTCGCACCTCGCCTCCTGTCCGTATACTGCTTTGCATACGTCTGCTTCGCCTTAACCCTAGCAGGAACATTCTTATTCGAACTGGCATGGACGCCCTCTCTTGTCGGCAAACCCACTGTATTGAGTCTTGTCCTTGGCTGGCGCCCGTGAAGCAACTTGGCTGGCGACACACCCGTTGTCGCATGCGGCGTCGACCTATATATGCCGAGATAGTCAACCACAGCAGCCTGGAGGGGCCGTTGTTCCAGTCGGGCAACCTGCATGAAATCTTTCAGCACGCGATTAAAGCGTTCAATCGCGCCGTTTCCTTGTGGATAGTACAGAGAAGAACAACGATGCACAATACCCCTCTCTCTCAAGAATGTTTCGAACATTTGCGATCTAAACTGAGGCCCATTATCTGTGACAATTTCTTCCGGATAGCCTTCTCGGCTGAACACAGTCTCCAAAAAATCGACCACGCTCTGTGACGTCACTGTAGATGAAAAGGCAACCTCAGGCCACTTGGAATGATAATCGATCAGCGTTATCATGTACCTACAGTTTGAAGGGGCCCAGTCAATCGGTCCCACTATATCCATTGCTAACTTCTGCCATGGTAGCGCTGTAAACGTCACCGGCTGCAGCGGTGCAAACGACGGTTTAGCGGACTTGTCCGCGGCCTGGCAGATATGACAAAAATGGATTGCTTCTTCTACTTGTTTATTCAAACGCGGCCACCAGTAAAGATCACGTAGTCTCTGCTTCGTCCTCACAATTCCTGGGTGACCTTCGTGCGCAAAACCAACAAGGAGCGAGGTTAATTCACTCGGAACAACTACCTGCTCGCCGCGCATCAAAAGGCCATCAACGAAAGAAAGCTCTTCCCGCACGTTAAAGTACGGCATTATTTCTGCTGGCAAAGCTTTTCTAGGCGCCCAACCATGTACCACGTGTACAACAACCTGTTGCAGTGTGCTGTCTGCAGCAGTGGCCACCTGCAGCCGTTCCTTTGTTAGGCACTCTGATACAACGGACACAATTCTATCCTGCATCGTCTGCAGCGAATCACAGTCAAGAAGTAGGCGTGAAAGCGCATCTGCCACGATATTTTGCGATCCCTTATGGTACTCTATGTCGAAGTTATAATACAAAAGTCGAGCTGACCATCCGGATATACGCAAAGGTCGGCGTCCTGTACCGGCAGCTGAAAGTAACGTCACTAGTGCCTGATGGTCTGTACGCAACAAAAATTTTCTACCCCACAAGTAGACGTGCCAGCGCTCGCACGCGAAGAGACAAGCAAGGGCCTCACGTTCCCCAGCGGAGTACTTCCGCTCAGCAGGAGTCAGGGCACGCGATGCGAAAGCCACCGTGCGTACGCTGTCACCATCGCGTTGCTGAAGAACGGCTCCCAGTCCCTTATCAGAAGCATCTGTCGTAACAATTACATCAAGGTCTGGGTTAAACATTTGTATGACTGGGCTTGAAGACAAAGCTGTCTTAACAAGCTGGAAGCTACGCTCAGCCTCATCATCCCACGTGAACTGTTGACCAGACCGCAGGAGCCTTCTAAGTGGCTCGACAAGATCAGCAAATCGCGGCACAAACCGAGCATAGTAACCAGCGAGACCCAAAAATGACCTCAAAGTGGCAACATCGTGAGGAGCAGGCACTTTGACAATAGCGTCAACCTTAGACTGCAATGGTGTAAGCCCTTTTGAGCTCACCGTATGCCCTAAAAAGGATAGTTCTGAAACAGCAAATGTGCATTTCTGGTTGAGCTTTAAACCTGAATCACTGATGCGTTTTAGCACCTGGTGTAGATTCTTGTGGTGCTCCTCACGTGTCTTGCCCCACACAATCACATCATCAATGTAACAAAGTACGCCTTTGCAATTTTTCAAAATATGCTGCATCATTCTCTGAAAGGCTGAAGGGGCAGATGCAAGGCCAAAACACACTCTCTTAAAACGAAACAATCCTTCGTGTGTGATAAAGGTGGTTAGTCCCCGACTTTCCGGAGTCAGTTCTAGCTGGTGGTATGCCGACGCTAAGTCGAGCTTTGAGAAGCACGTTCCTCCAGCTAGTTCATGAAGTAGTTCCTCTGTATGCGGAAGAGGAAAAGCATCGGCAATTACTGCCTTGTTCACTTCACGTAGGTCCACACACAACCTAATTGAACCGTCCTTCTTCCTAACGACGACGATCGGTGAAATCCACTCCGATGCGTCGACAGGTTCAATTATATCTTCGGCCAGCAGTCGTATCTCTACCGATACCTGTTGCCGTAGCGTGAGTGGCAGGCGTCGGAGCTTCGCGACGACTGGTTTCACAGATGAACGGCATTTAACATGGTGAACAAAGCCTTTCACATGCCCTAACTGTTCCGTGAACAAGTGCGCAAACTCTTGCGTGAATTCTGAAGGCAGTGAATCAGGGCATGTTACCTGGCAGCAATTCAAGGTTGAGCCGTTGATAGTGATTCCCAGGCTCCGAACGGCATCAAGCCCCAGCAGCGAAGTGCCCTTGGTTGTGACATGAAAGAGCACACTGGCTCTGTTTCCCTTGTAAGATACGTTAGCAAGAAAGCAACCGCTTAACTTGATTTGTTCTCCGGAATAGTTACACAAATTGGCAGTCGGCGGTCGCAATGAGTAGGTGTTGGCTAGATATTTGTGGTAGTGCTCTTCACTGAGCAATGAAACCGTAGCGCCCGTGTCGACAATCAACGACAATTTTATCTTCCCGATAGAAATGTTGGCTCGAATATCTTTCGCCGACGCATTACAGTCACCGATCTGAAGTACCGTGACGGCGTTGGCTTTCTCGGGCTTTCGAACGGCATATTTCTTTTTCTTCGATTTGCACATGCTTGAAAAGTGACCAATTTTTCCACAAGAGTGGCAACGCTTGTTCCTCGCCGGACATGCGGTCGAGTTAGCCATATGCGATGACGAGCCGCACCTGTAGCAACTTCCTTGCTCAGAGTCTGACCTTTTTCGCACATCTTGAATCTTGTTCACAGTGCTATGCGCGAATTCCCCGAGCTCTTGTTGCGTTTGCTCAATTTGCTTCCCGATGTCAACAGCACGCTGCAGTGTAAGCGAAGACCCTTCATGAAGCATGCGTTCACGGGTTGTTCGTGACGAAGTGCCTTCCAGTAATTGGTCTCGAATCATGCTATCGGTAGCACTGCCAAAATTGCAAGTAGACGCAAGGTCCCGAAGACTGTTTGTAAATGCTTGAAAGGTCTCACCAGGCAGTTGTCTTCTTTGGCGAAACCGGCGCCGCTCCACCAAATCATTCGTAGCGCTTGCGAAATGCGTATCCAGTGTAGCAAGCGCGTCCTTGAACTGGTCCACCTTGTCCTCGGCCTTGGCGTCCGCGGTCACGTCTGCTCCTTGTGCAAGGATGCTGTAGAATATTCGCTGGCCTTCAACCCCGAGCGAGTTGAGCAGAATTGCCTTGCGACGCTTCGGCTGCAGTTCATCGCCGCCAATGGCCTCCAGGAAATTCAGGAATACGCGTTTCCACTGCTGCCAAGGTACAGCCGGGTCACCGGGTGCAGGCAAGAAAGGGGGCGGTGCTGGGAAACACCCGAGCGGCATGGCTCCGATACTGACCCTCGTCGCCAATATGTGGTGTCTGGCTCAGACCAGACGCATGGCACGGGACCACGCAAGCGCAGTCTGCAACTCCCCCTTATTCGTCACAGTAAAGCAACTTATATAGGAAATCATATTGAATGACGATGACGATATGTACACTGAAAGAAATGAAACTGAAACAAGAAAGAAGGATACAACACTAAGCACGTACTCCACCACGACTGGGTCGTCGACCCTGCATTCACACGAGTCTCGAAGCATGCGAAGCGGAGACCGCAGCGAGCGACCGTACACAAGCTCAGCTGGCGAAAACCCCGTAGCCGCATGCGGCGCGGTCCTTAATGCAAACATCACCCCCGGCATACACAGCTCCCAGTCAGTTTGTTGTTCAAAACACAATGCTCTCAACATGCGCTTCATGACAGAGTGGAGCTTCTCAACGGAATTCGACTGTGGATGGTACACTGAGCTGTGTAACAGCTTTACCCCACACCTTTCGAGAAAGGCTGTCGTCAAAGCGCTAGTAAAGACTGTGCCCTGGTCTGACTGGATTTCCGCAGGAAAACCAACTCGCGCAAATATGGGCAGTAGTGCACTGACTATCTACACTGAGCTGAGTTCTTTAAGCGCCACTGCTTCAGGCAACTTTGTCGCTGGGCAGATCACAGTCAAAATGTGTCTGTACCCCGTGGTTGTTACCAGCAGAGGTCCCACTGTATCAATAACGAACTGTCTAAAAGGCTCCGTAATGACAGGTACCAATTTCAACGGCGCCCTCGATTTGTTCCTTGGTTTGCCCACCCACTGAGAGGTGTCACATGTCCTCACAAAGTGTTCTGCGTCACGAAAACACCCTGGCCAATAGTACCCTTGCAAGAGACGGTCCTTAGTCTTCCTTACTCCTAGGTGTCCGGACCACGAGCCTCCATGCGACAAGCGCAACAGATCCTGACGGTAGCACTGAGGCACGATCAGCTGATGGAACTCCACTCCCCTGCGCTCTAGATACTTCCGGTACAGGACCCCACTTCTTTCCACAAAACGAGCATTTTTCTTGGCGATACCTTCATTGACATTGCAGCGCATGTTTTCTAGGATGCCACCCTTTTTTTGCTCGGCTATCAAAGCCGACCGGCTGACTTTTAGCAACCTATTAAGCCCACTTGACGTAGGCGCAATGAGCAGATCTGCAGATAGCTCTTCTAACTTTCCCGTGTCGGGCATTTCCTCTCCAGTATCTTGTACCTTCAACGCTACAGGCTCAATCTAATTTAGTTTGGACGTGCTCTGAATATCAGCTTGCTGCGCCTCCGACCCTTTCTCATTGTTCGACAACGTCGGCCCCGCAACTACCGCCTTTGCAGCGAGCTCCCGAACTCTCGATCTGGTTAAGGCCTGAACGCTAGCCTCACCAAACAAAAGCCCCTTCTCGCGCAGGAGGTGATCGGACCTGTTCGAAAATAGGTACGGGTACTGGGGGGGCAGCATAGATGACACTGTGGCCTCCGTCTCAAGTGCTCCGAAAGTACCTTCAATAAGCACTTTTGCTACGGGCAGACACACGCTATGAGCTTCCACGGCTTGCTTGATCCATGCGCACTCGCCCGTGAACATATCGGGTTCTACGTAAGAGGGGTGAACTACATACAGTGTAGCTGCGGAATCGCGAAACACTCGGCACTCTTTCCCGTTCACGAGGAGGACTCGCATGTAAGGCTCGAGAAGCTTCATGTTCTCGTCCGTGCTGCATAATGACAAAAACACGGGTTTTGTTTTTGTTTCTGGACATTGCGCCGAAAATTGACCCGGCTTCTGGCACGTATAACACGCGTGCGCTTGCCTCGTCTCGAACCGCTTTCTGCGTTCGGCTTCGGCTGCCGCCGTCTCCTTACGTTCGGTCGGACTGATTTCACTCGCATCTGCACTACGTGTGTCCCCCCTTGCTCTCACGGGCGTGAACTTCGGCCTCTCAAACGTGGAGCCAAATACATCCTTTTGAGCGTCTTTAGCTCCGCGACCCCGATGCGTCACAAACTCCACGGCTAGCTCGGCGGCTTTAGCCACCGTACTAACGTCTGGCCTATCCAAGACCCAGTACCGCACGTTCTCAGGTAACCGAGGGAACACGAGGTGGCGTCGCCGCGTGTGGACGTGTCTCATCGGCTCCGTGAGTTTTTGGGTGTAGCACCCGTTCTTTTTGCTATATCCTAGTGGCTCTTTCACGCGACATGTGTGAAGATTTCCACGACGTTTTGAGACTATTTTTGAAGATGTGTGTGCGTTAGAACGCTTGTTATTGTGACTTTTGTGGTTCCTCGCCTACGAGAGCTTGGTGGCTCTCCGACGCAGTAGGCGTTGACACGCCTCGTGCGGGCGTCATGAACCCGGTTGAGGTAGTAGACGGGGAGGATCTTTCCCCGGAGGAGATGCTCAAGTGGCGACAAACGCACATATACAACGCCGCATATCAAGACTCACTCCGCAAGGATGCCATAACTGCCACGGCCAAGGCTGCTGTATGGAAACAGATGATCTCAAGGAATAACAAAGTGAGGCCTCCCAAGTTACCCGAAGGCTCATACAAGGCCATTTTTCGCATTCGCAGAGGCTTCGACGCCTCCCGCTTCAGCCACTTCCAACTCACCAAGATTCTCTCTACGGCAGCCGGCTTTCCAGCCACTGCGGAGCTGCGCCAAGACATCGTTACCATCAACCCCACCACCAACACAATTACCCTCAGCACGGAAAGCTGCGATCGCTTGAAGAAATACCTCGCCATCAAGTCGCTCACAGCCGACGGCCAAGAGCACGAAGTCACCTCCTACAGCGTTCCAAACTCCGAGACGTGCAAAGGCATTATCTACATCGACAGAGTATGCCTGGGAGAAGTTATCTATGAAAAAGACATTCTACCCATGCTTCGTGAGTGCAACCCACAAATGCACTTTTTAGAAGCCAGACGAATGGGAAAAACATCCGACGCAGTCCTCGTGACTTTCTTGGGAACGAAAGTTCCTTTTTGGGTCAAATATGAAATGGCGATGCTCCGATGCAAGCCTTTTCGACACAAAATGGAGGCCTGCACACGCTGTTGGAAAGTCGGACATCGACCGGACGTGTGCCCTACGCATACTGAGGATACTTGCCATAAATGCGGAACTGTGAATCCTCCGACTGATCATGTGTGCATTCCTAAGTGTGTACTATGTAGTGGAAGTCATGAGACTGAATCCATTCAGTGTCCACTACAATATAAGCCCAAAATCTCACTCCTCAAGGCTGACAAGACTCCTCCTCAATCCAAGACCAAGTCTTCTCCTTCGCCCAAGAAGCAGGGACCTCTTGCTAAGAAAAAACAAGATGAAGATTGGCCTCTTCTATCCGCTGCTCCATCTAACAACAAATCAAGCTCTCCTCAGGTAAGCTGGGCATCGGTAGCTTCCCACAGCTTACCTAAACCTAAGCAACCTGATGCCCCAATCTATGCCCTCCTACAGCAGTTACAGGACGAAAATCGTCTTCTGCGTAAACAAATTCTCGACCTCCAAACCCCTTCTCCATGTACGACTACTACCACTCGATCTCAACCCTCCACTGATGAGCAACCCACTGCAACTCCTCCCCCTATCAGTGAGAATGGCGATCAATCGCTAACCATGGGCACTTCTCCTCCTCCCACTACCATAACCGCCACAAAGCGCAAATCTATTGATGATGGTAGAGATACTTGGGAGGAACATGATAAGCTAAGTCGTAAACTCACCGCACACATTAGAAACTCTAACAATCGCTTTGAGGCCCTTGAAAAACGCATGGATGCCGTAGAAGCCAAGCTTGAGTCCCTCACTACTAACGTTCATAGCCTCAGTGCCCATATCAATGCTAAATTTAACCAGGATGACGCGCGACTTAGCCAGATTGATGAGCGATTCAATCAAATTATCAAAAGACTCGATCGACTGCATGGCCGCATCCCCTAAGCGCTCCAACCTAGTTGTTTGGCAGTGGAATTGTAGGGGCTTTTCGAAAAAGAAAGCCAGTCTGCAACAATACATAGCCAATCTCACGCAACCGCCCGCAGTCATTGCTTTAGAAGAAACGAATGGTTACGTTAAATTCCCCGGATACAACACATTCTAATGCAAAAGATGCGAACGTCCCAATACCGCGATCCTAGCACAAAAACATTTGACTGTTACTTGCTCCCATTTTGAGAATATCGACATTGATCACGACTTCGTAGAAATACTTCCTAAAAAGACCAGGTCAGCTCCTATTTACATCCTTAACGTTTACAGCAGTCCCAGCACTAAACACCACCGTTTTACTACTGTTTTTGCTCGTGCTAAACAGGAAGCTCGAAGAAACCCGCTCCTCATTGTTGGCGATTTTAACTCTCCAAATCAACTATGGGGTCACACTACTTCCACACCTAAAGGTCGAGCTTTATGGACCCACATTCAGGATCACCAACTCACCCTCCACAATGACTTCGACACACCCACTCGCCTAGGAAATAGTGTCTCCATAGATACATCACCAGATCTCACCTCTCGGGTTAGCTTAACTAAATGGGAAAACCTTCAAATCAATTTTGGTAGCGATCACTACGTCATACAGATTTCTGTTACCTTCTCTCACAAGCCCTTTCGCACTCTGCCTCCCAAACTTACGGATTGGGACAAATTTCGGAAAACTCGTGCAAATAATGCTCCCAATTCCATTTTTCCATTTTTGATCTACAGCAACGGATTAGTCAACTCCAAACGGACGTTGACAATCATACTACAACTATGCCACCTGATGCTCTTTTTCAAACAGCTGATGCCAAACTATTACACATGTGGCAAGCGAAGGACTCACTATTAAAGAGGTGGAAAAGACGCCGCCATAACCGCAGGCTTCGCATACGTGTAGCTCGACTTGACGATGACATACAAGCATATGCGACCCAACTAGTTAATCAACAATGGGGCCAAGTATGTGAGATCATGTATGGTAATCTCAGTAGTAAAAAGACTTGGCAACTGCTGAGACATTTGCTTGATCCCTCGACCTCGTGCGCGCAACACAGTCACTACATCACTCAATTATTGCACAAACACAAGGATAATATTCCCCATCTTTTTCAGGAGCTTGCACGATTACACCTCCCTCCTACCACAACTCATGAAAATTCAGATTATACAGGCGATGTTAACGAACTTCTAGACGCCCCAATACCGGAGGCAGAAGTGCGACATGCCTTAGCTTCCCTTAAAACTACATCTGCTCCCGGTATAGATAATGTAAATAACAAATTACTCCGAAATCTGGACGACAAATCAATCTTTGCCCTCACAGAATACTATAACCATTGCTTCAATAACAGCTCTCTTCCGAGCTCATGGAAAACTGCTAAAGTAATCTTTATTCCCAAACCCAATAAACCCTCTGACATAGCTAATCTTAGACCTATTTTCCTCACGTCGTGCTTGGGCGAAACGCTCGAACATGTCATGCTTAATCGCGTCAATAAATACGCGGAAGACAATCAGTTATTCCCGCCGGAGATGATTGGCTTTCGCCAGTCGCTTTCTTGCCAGGACGCCATGCTAAGGCTCAAGCATGACCTTCTCACTCCTACGTTTAGTAAAGAAATCCAAGCCATCTTAGGACTCGATCTTCGCGGTGCATTCAACAACATAGATCATGGATCTATCTTACGTGAGTTGAATGTTATTAACTGCGGTAGAAAAATGCATGACTACATCCGCGAATTTCATACCAATCGCACAGCTATCATAAGTCTCAATGATCAAACTTCGCCCCAAATCACCCTAGGTAGCTTTGGCACTCCTCAGGGATCTGTGCTCTTGCCGTTTCTATTTAACCTAGCTATGAGGTCTATTGCTGGGAAGCTAGCACAAATACCAGATCTCCAATATTCTTTATATGCAGACGACATTACCCTATGGATTAAGGGTGGCTCGGATGGCTACATTCAAGATACCTTACAAGAGGCTGCAGACGCAGTGGCTACGAGAGCCGGGTTCATGAACCTCGAGTGCTCGCCCACCAAATCTGAGCTGTTAATTCTATCCGCAAATAAACGTGTTACGCCGAACATTCAGATTAACGTTAACGGGAAGGAAGTTCCTGTAGTAGACAAAATCCATGTACTTGGCATGCACATTCAATCTAACAGACTCAATACGTAAACACTTCAAACGGTTTCTGCCAGCGTAGGTCATACCACACGGCTAATAGGAAGGGTGTGCAATAAGCACGGAGGTCTCCGCGAGGCAGAATTGCTAAGACTGGTACAGGCGTTTTCTGTCAGTAAAATCACATTCTCCCTACCCTATCTCCACTTAACTAGGGCCGAGGAAGATAAAGTTAACTCACTGATACGCAAACTCTACAAATTTGCCCTTGGAGTGCCAAGTAGAGCTTCTACTGAGAGACTTTTGGCTACAGGTACCTTGAATACCTTTAGTGAGCTCGCAGAAGCCCACCTGACTGCTCAATACCAGCGCTTATCGAACACCCACACTGGTAGGCACATCCTAAACTCCCTAAGTATTGCCCCCGCACCCATGACCAATGAGAAATTCAATATTCCCCACTCGATACATGAGCACTTTCATATCCCTCCTCTACCTAAGAATATGCACCCTGTTCATCACGAACATAGAAGGCAACAACGAGTTAAAGCCCTGCAGAAAAAGTTATTTAACTACAAAGACGTGCTTTATGTCGAAGCCGCAGAGTATCCATGTGGTCATAAATTCGCCATATCAGTCGTTGACTCCACTGGTAGTATTGCGACGGGAGCATCCATTATAGCCTCTTCTTCGGAGGAGGCAGAGGAGGCGGCGGTGGCACTCGCTGCAACAATACCCAATTACTCTGTCATAGTAAGTGACTCCAAAACTGCCATACACAACTTTGGAGCGGGAAGGGTTTGCAGGACAGCCCTGGCCATTCTACCTCACAATCCGCCAGCCCAACTTCTGAGCTTAATCTGGACACCTGCTCACGCAGGCCTAATCGGCAATGAAGCGGCCCACCTAAGTGCTCGAGCTTTCACGAACCGAGCACAGGCAGGGGACGGTTCAGACGCCAATAATCTCCCTCCAGCATTCACCTCCAAAGACAAATTACTTACTTACCAAGGCATTTGCGGGAATTACCGCCTAGGTCGCCTAACCCTCCCTCCTTTAATGATTCGGTCGTCACGCATACACGAGGTACTATGGCGTAAACTACAGACTCGCACTTTTCTATCTCCTGCCTTACGTCACAAAATTCACCCGGGAATATACCCTACTTCAGCCTGCAAGTTTTGTCCTGCCAGCAGAGCGGACCTTGGCCACATTATGTGGCAATGCAAAAACCACTCCCCTCCCCCTAACCTTTGTAGAGTTTTAGGTAGTAGGGAGCTGTGGGAGGCTGCCATGCGCAGCTACAACCCCGAACTTCAGGAAGCTATCCTGAGGTGGGCTGATGTGGTAGAGGAGGCCTACCGCGAGTAGGATAACCTCCCTCGCCTTCTTCCCGCACTTCCTTTCCCTTTAGGATGGGATAAATAAAGTCTCTCTCTCTCTCTCTCTCTCTCTCTCTCTCTCTCAGGTAACCGACCATAAAACTGCTCCAGCCCGAAACACTGAACTGTCTCGTGGTCACCAAACGCTTTCTCTTCTTTGAGGCACTCCTGCATGTTTGACATGAGCCTTTAGGCAAACTCTGTATATGACTCACTTCTGCCTTTCTCATTTTCCCGGAACTTCCGACGGAACGCCTCCGCTGACAGCCTGTACTTTTTAGCAGACTCGATTTCACTTGGTCGAAATCCTCTGCCTCCTCTCTCCTCAAGCGAGCGACTACGTCGGCCGCCTCACCGGGTAACAAAGTGAGCAAGCGCTGTGGCCACGTTTCCCGAGAGAACCTCTGCTTCTCGCACGTTCGCTCAAAGTGAACCAGGAAAAAAGCCCAGGATGCGAAGCATACTAGCTTTTATTTTAACGCGACAGCGTTAAGGAACTCGTGTCGCAGAAAAGCCGGTGTCGTCGGCGTCGGCTCAGGCATGCGTCGCTTGCTCAGGCGCACATTTCGTTGTCGCGCAGAACGCTGCGTTGCTCGACGCTCACAGCGTCCGATGCGGGGCGCGTAGTCGCTGCGCCGTAGCCCATTGTCTCACACCCTTTCGCGGGTCGTCGGGAACGCTGTCGCGTTCCATTCTTGCAGGCGAAGCTTAAGCGTCCGCTTTGCAGCTGTTATGACATCATATTGTAGCTACGCGGCCGCGCGCGGCGCAGCAAGGAAGAGCGTGGTTGTGCGGCTAGTATGCTTCGCATAAAACCAATGTACTCTTCAAGCTTAAACGGCCGCATCAGGTCAGTCATTTTGAACGATAATCGTTCTCCTGCACCATGTGCCTGACTTCCATTACGAGCGCGTTCCATCTCTAGCTCGAGACGCTTTATTTCCAAAGCGTGTTGACGGTCACGCTCCTCTTTTTCTTTCTCTTTATGCTCTTTACGTTCGCGTTTCTCTTTCTCATTTTGCTCTTTACGTTCGCGCTCCTGTCTCTCATCTTGCTCTTTACGTTCGCGCTCCTGTCTTTTTGCCGTCTCCCTCTCCTCAATTGTCTCAAGGCATTCCTACAGCTCGTCATCCTCAGCTTCTAACTCAAGAATAGTCCTTAACAGTTCTGGTTTTCTGAGTTTGTCTGAGACATCCAGACCCAACTCTCTTGCAAGCTCCAGCAATTTCGGTTTGCGCAACGACTTCCAATCCATGGCTGCTCTGAATGCTCCTTTCTCTACTGCCTACTATTGTCTTGCCGCAAACTAACCCGGCAGCACTGACAACCACAATTACCAGCTCTGTTTCTGACACTAACAAAAGCCTGGCTAAACTCAGAAGAACGTCCCGCACTCACCAAACCTCGCAGACAAGAATTCAGCGAAGTCGTTCCGCTGCAGGCAACCAATCATCACGCAGGGCTCGTTGCGCTGCTCCCGGATGGTCGTTGTGCTGCTCAGCATAGAGTCGACCGCATATCTTCGCTGCTGGCCTCCGTTGTCGCGATTTCACCGCTGGCAGCCAGTTGTTGCAAATGGGTCGCAAGGCCCAAGGGTAGCGTTGGCCTGGTGGCCTGGGGCACAACTGGAAGCATCAGAGGGTCCTGGCAAAGGATGAGTCGACTGCTAACAGAACAACTTGTTTGTTTTAGCATCGCAAAAGAGCGGCCGGTCAGGTCGACCAAAGTGGAGAAACGGGAGACCACGTTACTCGACTGAATAAATCGATGCTTCTCTCTTGGCGTCCGGGGGAAGCTGTTTTAGAGCGCAGCTCTTTGGCGTCCGTTCCTGGGTTTCGCGTCGTCGTCGGCGTTGTCGGCCTCGTAACCAGCTCCGCCCCCCTTCGCTGGAGTGGGAGACGAAGGACGCGAGCCGCGAATGGCGGAGACCAAAGAGAGCGGCCCCTTCAGTGACGTGCGCGCGCGATGCTGGTGTCATACGGACCCTCCTTACGGCTCGATGCGCACTCGTGTGTGGTCTCAGCCGATCCGCTCGTTTCGTACTATCGTCTGCTCGCGCCAAAGCTCTCGCCCGCGCCTGTTTGGTTCTGTTGGGTCGGTCTCGTTCGCGCTTGTTTTGGTTGTTATTGTGTGAGATTGTTTCTTAATCTGATTTTATGCGCTATGCGAATTGTATAGTACTTTCTGGAAGCCATGCGGCACCAGCGATCACACTGGAACCTTTGTCGAGTCATGTATAAACGCCGGCTCGCTTGATCCGCAGATCAGATTTTCGACCATTACCGACTCTGCTACATGTCTCTCTCAAATTCTTTGCTTCAAAATATCGCGAAATCGAAACACGTATAGAGCTGCGCTCAAATTTCGCATTAGGGAGTATCGTAATCGTCGGATAAATTTTTTTATACTGTCGGAGTCGAGGGCAAGAAGGAACGGCTCGGAATAGGCGCACATAACGGTGGCGCAAGGACACGTTGTGACAAGTGACAAGTATCCACCTGGCCGGCGCCGGTCAGACCTCCTCGCTTCGCAGTTGGGGAGCTCCTCTCCCCGGCTGCCGCGCTTTGACAAGCGTGGGCACCAACGTGCACACACACACACACACACACACACACATACGCACACACACACACACACACACACACACACACACACACACACACACACTCAAAGACACGTGGCATTGAAACATGCCTGGATGCGCTTAGCAGGAGGTGTTGGGGCTGCTTTGAACTTGCCAAAATGTCCGCCGCTGTGAACGGAGCGTCGGCGTCCGTTGCATCCACGCCGGCTATACCGCACGTCGGAGGCGAAACGTAACAACGCCCATCCGAAGACGAGGACTATGCGAGAAGCTAATAAAGCGATACTTCGGACCATATCGAGTACTACGTCACCTAAGCGACGCCACCTACGAGGGGGTCACAGATAGCCCGTTTTGCACGAGGCGCCGTCAACACCGGCCTGAAATGACGCATGTAGTACGCATGAAACCGTACGTCAGCGAGTGACTGTGCGAGGAACTTCATACCAGTAACCTGCTCTAGCATCGGGGCAATGCGCCTGTTCAGAGGGAGGGAAATGTCGCGTCTCTTCTATGTCGACGACAAAGAGAACGACGGGAGTTTTAGTAGGCTTCGTTTCGTGCATTGGCCTAGCGGAGATTAGAAGACGAAGAAATAATCTCTGGGCTCGACTACTAAAACAAGCTGCTTTGTTATATGTGTCCTCGTCTCCCATCTTCGTTGCGCCGCGACAATATATTGTAGGGAGAGCGACATATACCGACCCACAGTCTTGGGCCAAGCCAGTTGCGTAGCCCTACTTCTAAATAAACCTCCTTATAGTTTGGTGAAAGGTGCCGGGTAATCTCGCAGTTTCCCAACCTGGAATTACGAAGTCGCACCTTACCTCCAGCCACAGGGATGCCGGAAGAAACCACTTCACAAGGCTCGCAGAGTTAAGCCACCGTCTCTCCCGCATGCTGCCTCAGCGTCACCCACCGATATTCAGCGGCGCGGACGAGCAAGACGTCCAAGACTGGCTGGCAACTTACCAGAGGGTGAGCGCAGCCAATAGATGGGACGGTGCAACTAGGCTCACCAACGGATTATTTTACTTGACCCGCGTCGCCAGTCTCTAGTTCCGAAATCACGAAGCGGGGATTAATAACTGGGCGTCCTTCAAGACGGAAATCTTCAGCCGCCTCACGGTACGCAAGCTCCGCGCAGAACAAGAATCCGGTGACAATTTGCCCAGTTATGTTCGTGACGTCGTCGACTTGTGTAAGCGTCTCACCCCTTTGGTACACGAGTCGAATAAGATAAAGCAGATCATCAATTGGATAGCCAGTCACACGTTTCAAAAGTTATTAGCCTAAGGCTCACAAACCATCACAGATGTTGACAGCTTGTGCCCTAGTTTCGACGAAGTGCGCAAGCAACGAGCCCAAACGCTGCACCTTCGGAAACAGAACGACTCACTCGCGGCCTCTGGGCGACCATAATGCAGTGTTGATTAAGATGAAGCTGTTCGTGCGTGAGGAGGTCGCCCGAGAGCCCTTCATTTTATCGAGCACGCGCCAGCCAGCAGAGGCACAACATCTGGCCCCAGTCACATGAAAAGTCATACAGAAAGACGTCACTGACGCTTTGCCTTTCGCACGTCCACCACCTCTGTAATCTGCGCCTTTGTCGTACGCCCAAAATCGTCGCGGCCGGGTCGCCCCGTCAACCAACCTATTCTTCCGCGTCAGCACCAGTTCGGCCACCAGCAGTTCGGTTAAGCCGACCAGTCCCCACGTTTTCGAATCCATAGTGCACTGCGGACAATCGCCCTATATGTTAGTTTTGCAGTTATGCAACACATGTGGTGCCCTTCTGTCACTGCAGCCCTCCTTTTCAAACTGATAGCAAGCGTTGCGTACGATCCAGACGCTTCAACGGCTCAGCGACGCTAATACAATCCTCTTCGCCCGAACGTCTGCTCTCGTCTATATATATACTTCGTCGACCCTGCACTTCTGACGCGGAAAACTAGATGCTGCTGTTCCCGAGGCACGAACTGCGTCGTTGTTGAAAAATTCAATTCCTCACATTTCTCCAGCAAACCTCATCGAAGTTTTCGCGGATGGCTTTCGTACCCTTGCGCTTGTGAACACTGCTGCTGCCGTTTCAGTAACAGAGAGAAAACTTTGCCGCTTGCTTAAGGAAGGTATACCAGGACGACAAACGGATTGTTCCTTCGTACCGCCAGCGCACACCATCTTCAGCCATCAGACGCCTGCAAAGCGCGCCGTCATTTAAGACGTCATTTATCCGATTGAGTTTCTTGTGCTACCGGCCTGTTCGCATGATGTCATCCTCGGTTGGCATTTTCTCTCTTGCCCTCATGCCGTTATCGGCTTTTCTCGTGCCGAGATGGCGTTCTCTGCGTTTTGTTCTGCGTCTTGTGAACATGCGTTGGCAAAGTTGTTTGTCGCTGTCAAGTCGCTCATACCACCCAGCGGTAAGGCGCTCGTCCCCGTGTCCTGGGCAGGTGTTGGCGATTCCATAGAGCTATTTACACCCTCCGAGGCCGTTCAACACCGCAGGAATCTCGCGTTGCCATTTGTCGTTATCGACATGCCCATCGGCACTACATCCTTGTTTGTTACGAATCCATTGCCAGTTCCCTCAACCTTATTCAGTGGAGAGAGTACACGTATAATGCGGGCATTCGAGCTATCCTCCATCTTCTGCCCTGACGCTGCGGGCAACTTGCAGCTTAACTAATAAAGGGAAAATGAGACATCCACCCGAACGTAGCTAAGTGCTGCACAGAAGCCCACAGCTATGGTAATTACTTCTCCCCACCTTTTTCATATATCTTCCTATATCTTCCTATGGCACCATTCAATCGCCCGAAACATGCCTTCGTAACTCTCGATCGGCTGCACGAATTAAATATTACGCCCTTCGGCCTAATTTATGCCCCAGCAACAATTGAAAGGATATTGAACATCGGTGCTTAAAAGGGAAGACATGCGTGTCGCGGACCCCCATGCACTATGTTGGTTGTCGTCCTTCAAAGATCCCTCACTTGCCCGATGGGAACTTCGCCTGCAGGTCTACCACATCGGCGTGACGTACTGAAGCGGACTCCAGCGTTATGACGCCGATGCCCTCTCGCGCTCTCCCTTGCCTGACGACAGTGCCTGCTGTTCACTATCCCACTTTACCGTTTCTTCGCTCGACCTTACCACCATCGCGTCTGAGCAGCGCAAGGACCATTTGATTACCTCTCTCACAGACGTGATTTCCGGTTCATCAGTGCCACCAATCACTCGCACGCTGCGTCGTCATGCTCACCACTTTTTCTTTTCGCGACAACCTGCTTCACCGGCGCCATTATAACCCCGACGGGCGTCGGCGGTTACTAATGGTACCTCGCAGTCGCCATTCCCAGGTATGCGCAGCTTTGCACGCCAATCCACTACACGTTACAAAACAAGGTATTAGAATTACTTCATTCGAAACTATAATTGATAACAGTTACCCATTACTGCCGCACGAAAATAAATGATAAGTTACACAAAAGTGATTGATTACTTCTTCTTTACTTTCCTCTGAATATTTCTTTAACGTCGTAGAAATACGGAAATCCGAACAAGCAAGTCTGTCCTCTGCACCCCTTCACACGTTGCTGACCTGCGCTAGCAATAGCTTTTACAGAATTTCGTTCGTCATCATCCTACTATTTTGTTGTGAGGGCACCAAAAGCGACTCGGAAAACTTGCTCGAGGAGGAAAAAGGGGAAAGAATAGAGATTCTCCAGTTCACTTTATGTGTGCGCTGGAGGTTACGGGGCGGGGGAAGGGGTAGTAGGGCGGTCTTGTTATGTACAGAGATCTTCAGCAGAATATCGAGCTCGCTCAGCAACTATATCCTCTAACGCGCAGCGCTTCATTGTAGCTAGGACTTGGAGAACATGTTCCAGATTGAGGCAATTAAATGCTTCGGAAATCGTCTGTGTGATATATCCTATATGATGTCCTTAGTTGATTCAGCCATTGAGACATATCAGAACTTGCCTAATTCATCGGCCGATATCTGGTGGAGCTGCCGCGGTTGCTTAGTGGCTACGATGCTGGGCTGCTAGGCACCAGGCCACGTGATCAAATCCCGGCTACGGCAACAGCATTTCAATGGGGGCGAAATGTGAAAACACCCGTGTGCTTTAATTTAGGTGCAGCATAAAGAGCCCCAGGTGTTCCAAGTTCCCGGAGTCCCCCACTACAGCCTGCCTCATGATCAGATCGTAGTTCGGGCACGTAAAACCGCATTATTTGATTTTTAATTCGGAAGGATTTCGTGGAGCGCTCGGACGACAAAATAAACGCTAAACACTCGGGTTTTCTTGTCTTGTAATTCAAACTCTTGAGGCTGCCGCATGGCACGATCAAGGGTCGTTCTACTGCATTTCGCGCCAAATTCATATTCTTAAAGCTAACTCGCGTGTTACAGCTTGCCTCGTCAATAAAGTAAGTAGTTAACTGTCTCTGGTTACTGCAAATGTGATTGACTTACGCTGAGCGTTGCCTAGTAAACAAATCACGCGTTAAATCGCAAAATTTCGCCAATATGTCGTTGATTAAGAGAAGGATATGAAGCAGAAGTATTTTGTTTTTGTAATGTACTGAAAATTGTCGTGGAGCTATCGCGATTTATATGTGTGTAGCCGATAAGATCTGTAACCTTCCAATTGTGGCAGCACATCATTCATGGTTACCCATGTCTCTCAGTGTGATAACACATGAAATTTAGAGCCAACATGGAAAGAAGCATGCCTAGCCTTTCAGTATTGTTTCTGAAACTGCGAATATTTAGGTATAATGCAACAAAATGTTTATTTCTGGCAAGAAAAGCCTAAGTAGATATATTTGCATTATAATAGCGACAGTCGTTTTCCGCAGCTATGAAACCAGTTTATTTGTTTCGGTTTAAATATCTCGTAGGTCGTTTTAGCAAGGTCAGTCCTGTCATTTATATTTATCGTCCGAGATGGCTCTGCCTTGCGGACAAAGATTTTCTCTATATTTAGCCATAGAAATAGCCATTTCGCTTCTATTCACTTTCGTATTTCACCACCCGGCAGTTCACTCACAGGTATTGTAAGGCTTTCATTGACAAGAACCAGTTCTGGATTTCCGACGCCCAAGTTCTTCGCTGATGGCCGATCATTCTGATCCTTTGTTCAGTGACAGCGCCACAAATGTCTTGCAAAATTTTAATTTCACCACCTCCATTAGGAACACCCTTTATTTTTACGTTATTGGACCTTGTGTACATTCTATGTCTTCGATATTTTAACGGAGGCCCTTTTTTTTCCTTCGTAGCTGCTCGTTCACTTTCCGTGCTTCCCTCATCTCATCGCGCTATTTTTTCTTATCGTGCTAGTTCTTCACTTTGACCCTGGTGTCATTGTAGATGTGAGCTTTTTTAGAAATTGCGTATTTCAAATTTAATTTACCGTCTTAATGTTTCAAAAGCTTTCGCAGATTCTTTATCCATACATATTGGTAAAAAATTCGGCAGCGACACTGTAGACGGCTCACGTGTGGCATCGCGAAAGCATTGTGTAGTTTGTAGACCTCGGAACGTCTCGAATACGCTCATTTTATACACTGATGACGTGGCACCACTTCCTTCTCATTGGCTGCGCCGTCACGTGCTTAATGTCGCACGCACTAGGCCCCACCTTTAGTCAGCCAGAAACGGGGAGCCGCCAAGAAGTCGGCGAGGCGATCTTGTGTCCCACCCCGGAGACCCGGGCTCGATTCCCACCAAGACCAAAATGTACCAAATGTTCTCTTCAAAGCCATTTCCTTACTTTGTTTACAAGAACCAATGCCTCCTTCACTAGATGCCAGCCGCGTTGTCCGTAAACTCGGTTCCTGGCCCTCTCCCTCTCCTCCGCGAAAAGGCAACGAGCGCCGCTTGTGGCGGACGTCTGCCACCTAGATCACGTGCTGCGGCCTCTGAGATTACCATGGCGTCTGTTGCCATCTCGGAGGCCCGCGATAACGCTCGTTAACAGACGCCCGCGCATATATAGTGCCGGCGGAGCATTCAGCCGCCGCTGCCAAATCCGCCGGAAGTTGAAAAGGCAACGAGAGCCGCCTCACGGAATTTATGTTGAACTAACTTCAACTAAGGGGACCACCGCCGCAATGGGAAAACGAGCAAAGCGGCTGGCATCTAGTAAAGGAGGCACTTCAAGAACCTACCTGAGTACTGTAATGTCAATCCGAGCACTTTTGACTTGTTCTTACTGTTTACGCCATCGGCCATTTTTGGTACCATCCTTTGGTAACGCCGCCGGATTTTCGCGTAATGGCGCATATAAGGGTTCCGCATTCATAATAGATACAGTGACAGGAATCACGCCGAGTTTGGTAGCCGCGCAAGTTTCAGCAGGGACAGAATATATATCAAAGTGTTCAGCGCTTACCTAAGCAAAACCGATGCAATGTGCATTTAGAAGCCCTCTTGCATGTAATTTTGTACATGTAATTGGTTACGTGCAACTATGGTTACTGCAGACACAAATCTCACGCGCAACATTTTACTGTCATTAGGTGTTACTTTATTTATATTTATTTTCAAAGTGCTGCGAACATCTATCCAAGCAGGAGGGGACTACATGAGTAAATACAATAAACAGCGATCTTACAAAAATATACAAGGATCGCGAAAAGCGTGTCAGCAAAATACATCAAATGGGCGGTTGTAGCCTTTGAGAATTTCCGGCCTGGGCATTGCAATCAGTGTTTTATTTCGTAAAAAAATTGGTATTTAAAAATTTGTTCGCGCATTTGTTAGTTTAATATACTGGCTGTGTTTGAGGCGTGAAATTTGAGATGTGTCCTTAATTATATAGTTGCGCGCTTGTACTCCTTTTCTTTACTTAGAAAAGCTGGTGAGAGAGATTTAATGCGGCCATTTTTATTCGGTCAGATAGTGGCTCCATGTTTCCAGGTTCCAACATACTGGTTGGCGCATTTCGTCATTTGAAGCGTTTATAAATGAAGTGAGAGGCTAACCTTGTAAACATCGTAAATGTTCGCATCAAATGGGGCCGTACGTTGTAAATGCAAATTTGGCCAGCCCTGGAAACAGCACAATCATGTTTGCCGGTTCCGGATACGTTGAACAAAAACTAAGCAGATCGCGAAGACTTTGTATTCGCTGTCTTATGCGCATAGCCTGCAATACTTAGGCGCAGCAGGCACGGCTCAGGTTTTTATTTTAATTATTTTTATTTTTCATAAATTTTTATTGCCCAACACAATCTTTATGTCTTATGCGCGCTTTTGGGCGGAGGCGGTGATGAAGGGAAGGGGAGCTAGTACGGAGATCATAAAAAGAGAGAGAAAGAAGTTTAATGACACGAAATGCCAAGAGGTCGGCCTGAGGTATATTCCTCTAGCCAGCTACTCGGCATTGGGGGAGGGGGAAGAGGGAAAGAAAGAGGGAAGAAAGAGGTGCATGATGGGTGACGATGACGATAGAAGGAATATGTAGAAGATGTGGCAAGCAATTTGGCATGCTCATAAAAACCACTGTTAAGGGATATGTGCAGAAGTAGCATTAAGCTAGAACGCTTACAACAGGCTTACGAACAGCTCTAAGTCTTACCGCGAAGCAAACAAGACTGCTTCTGCGATTTAAGGAGAACGTGAACTGTTCCTTACGCGTAGAGGGGAATAAAATTGCAGGCATAATGGGCAATTTTCACGGAATCTTATTCAGGTATTTTAGCGAAGCTTCGCTTGACGCAAATTTTAATGGTGTGGTTTCTATAGGACATATCTTCTAGTTCTGTAGCAACGTCTCCTGTACTGAAAGGTAATGTATTTGTCTTGTTTCTTTGAGTGCCCTAACAGTAATATACTTCAAAAGATAACTGACATAAACCACTTCAATAATTATCTTGTGCTTTTTTTATATTTCAGTACATTATAATGGGTGCGGAGAGTTAGCGTTCATTACTAAACAAATACAACTAAACGTTAAACTTAATTGAATCCATATGCTTCCGGTTTCTCTGCAATAAACATGTGTGAAAGACAGCCTGGCTTGTTCTTGTCTCCAATGCGAAATATAACGCGAACATTTCACCAATGGCCTCACATAATGGTATAGCGTACATTTGTACGGCATACCACGTATTTATTTATTTATTTATTTATTTATTTATATACTTATTTATTTATTTATTCATACCAAACAGTGCCTCGTCGGCGTTACAGTAGGGGAAATGGATAGCACATATAAACAAAATTTCCAGGTACACTACAAGAAAAGAAATTAACTCGCAAATCGATTCACAGAGAACACTCGACATCGTGCACAAAAAATCAACATTGGCACAGCACTGAAGCAACAAAATCCACTGTATGACCTAACGAGGCAAAAGGTTGCAAACAGGAGTATCTGATAAACTGAATAGCGATTCATCTCAGAAAAATGCCAGTACAGCGAAATACGTAAGCGCGAAGTGAACGCTATCAGCGCCACTAAAAACAAGAATTGGACTAGGTCTAGGAATACAGCGCAGAGATTCTTCGGCCTCGATTTGTCGTGGGGCCAAGAACACTTCAAGGCTAAGTAGAAGATAAGTTGGGTGCTGCTAAACATGTCAAATTGGTCGTAGATGCCTGCGAATGTCTAGTGGCTTGACAATTTGTGACGAAAATGGGCCAACATTACTTGAGCGATGACGACGGTAAAGCCGTGGCGTGATGGCGATGTTGTGACGACAATGATATGATGGGGACTGCGTGTCAAAATGATGGCGCGTCTACAACATGATGCGAGTAAGATGATGAAATTAGAACGACAACGATTGAAGGAACCCGGAGGCATCACGATGACGGTATAACGACATCCCTCATGACGATGACGTGGGAACTGTGGGAGGGGAATGGAATGACGATGAATGCACGGCGGTGATGGCATCACAATAGATGCATGCAGGGACTTTCTGTCTACGACGCATTGGTGACGTTGGCAGGAGAATGGTGGCACAATCGCGGTGGAAAGACGACAAGATAATTACAGTAGAACGAGGAATAAGGATGATGGAAAGACCAAGGTGATGCGACGACGCCAGCAACACGACAGAGGGATGAAGTGACTGGATGATGGTAAAACGAAAACGAGACTACAATGGCACGGCGAGAATGTATGACGACAACGGAATGACGGGAGTGGGATGAAGATTAGATAGATAGATAGATAGATAGATAGATAGATAGATAGATAGATAGATAGATAGATAGATAGATAGATAGATAGATAGATAGATAGATAGATAGATAGATAGATAGATAGATAGATAGATAGATAGATAGATAGATAGATAGATAGATAGATAGATAGATAGATAGATAGATAGATAGATAGATAGATAGATAGATAGATAGATAGATAGATAGATAGATAGATAGATAGATAGATAGATAGATAGATAGATAGATAGATAGATAGATAGATAGATAGATAGATAGATAGATAGATAGATAGATAGATAGATAGATAGATAGATAGATAGATAGATAGATAGATAGATAGATAGATAGATAGATAGATAGATAGATAGATAGATAGATAGATAGATAGATAGATATTGTGATTAGTTTTCTTCCTTCAGCTGTTTTGATGGCGGTGCACTCAGTAAAGTTATTTCAATGAATACGTAAGTACCTTAACACCACCGTGTATTACACCCATTGCTTATACAAGGTTGATCAAGGGTATCTTTCCCAAAGGATGCAGATTGGTATGTGCTTTGGTATGCTTTGCCGAAAGCTCATGTATAACATTAGAACGACAGAGTCCAGCTAGTTGGTAACGATTCAACTTAGCAAAAGGCAAGCGTACCGAAGCAGACTCAAGTAAGGGAAATTGGACTACTTTTGCCCACAATTAACCGAAAGTCCCAGAGTAACGGAAACACCGGTAGGCACAAACCTTAGTTGCGCATGCTCACGAATGACAGTGCCAAAGGTCAGTCATGGGCTTCGTTCTTATCCGCCATGGTGCGACCTTCAGTCGGTAATTCGCGTTTATGGTTTACGTTTCATTCTATACGTGTTCTTGTCGGTGCACTTCCACCTTTTTGTAGCACATATAAATGCTTTGACAAAAGAAGAGAGTAAAAGTAATATGGGAGGCTATATCGGCCGAGTTAT